>NW_016108045.1:35979-249494 GCF_001604975.1 Cebus imitator
GGTCTCTATCTCCTTCAGTTCTACTCTGATCTTAGTTATTTCTTGTCTTCTGCTAGCTTTTGAGTTGTTTTGATCTTGCTCCTCTAACTCTCTATTTTGACCGTAAGGTGTTGATTTTAGATCTTTATTTCCTTCTCATGTGGGCATTTATTGCTATAAATTTCCCTCTAGACACTGCTTTGAATGTGTCCCAGAGATTCTGGTATGTTTTGTCCTTGTTCTCATTGATTTCAAAGAACACCTTTATTTCTGCCTTCATTTCATTGTTTATCCAGTCGACATTCAGGAGCCTGTTGTTCAGTTTCCATGAAGTTGTGCAGTCTTGAGTTGGTTTCTTAATCCTGAGTTCTAATTGGTTTTGCTGTGGTCTGAGAGACTGTTATGATTTCCATACTTTTGCATTTGCTGAGGAGTGATTTACTTCCAATTATGTGGTCAATTTTAGAGTAAGTGCGACATGATGCTGAGTAGAATGTATATTCTGTGGATTTGGGGTAGAGAGTTCTTTAGATGTCTATTAGGTTTGCTTGATCCAGATCTGTGTTCAAGTTCTGGATATACTTGTTGATTTTCTGTCTTGTTGATTTGTCTAATATTGACAGTGGAGTGTTAAAGTCTCCCACTATTATTGGGCATGAGTGTAAGTCTCTTTGTAAGTCATTAAGAACTTGCTTTATGTATCTGGGTGCTCCTGTATTTGGTGTATATATATTTAGAATAGTTATCTCTGCTTCTTGTATTGCTCCTTTTATGATTTTGTAATGCCCTTCTTGGTCTTTTCTGATATTTGTTGGTTTAAAGTCTGTTTTATCAGAGACTAGGATTGCAACCCCTGCTTTTTTGGCTCTCCATTTGCTTGGTAGATCTTCTTCCATCCCTTTATTTTGAGCCTATGTGTGTCTTTGCATGTGAGATTCAGGAGTCCCTGTTGTATTCAGGGCCTCCTGAATACAACACACCAATGGGTCTTGACTTTTTATCCAGTTTGCCAGCCTGTGTCTTTTGATTGGGGTATTTTGGCCATTTATATTTAATGTTAATATTGTTATATGTGAATTTCATCCTGCCATTTTGTTACTGGTTGGTTGTTTTGCCCATTGGTTGATGCAGTTTTTTCACTGCATTGTTGGTCTTTACTGTAAAGTTTATTCTCTGTAGGTTTATTGCCGAGTTAAAAATAAGGAAACTGAGGCCAGCACAAGAAAATTAGATACCAATTTATTTAGCTCCTGGGTGAGGTTCTGTGGTCCTGGGGAGAGGGGCCAGGGAAGTCATGCCTGACTCCTCTCAGGAGTGGGGTTTTATAGGGAGTGAAGGCGTTCGATTGGATTTGGAGAAACAGGATGTGGACAGGGTGAGCTGCTATTGGTAGGTAGGTGGGATTTCCAGTGAGCAGGCTAAGTGCTGAGTGCAGAGGGGATTTCCAAGGCGGGCTAGGTGCCAAGTGCAGAGGGGATTTCCAAGGCAGAGCTAGATAATGGGCATATTCTGATAATGTAATTTTCAAGTGGGGAGGGAGATGGGCATGTTCGAACTCCCAGCGAGGCAACCAGCCTTACATTCCGATCTTTTTGATGATATATAGGACGCCACTTCTTTCTGGCTACTTCCTGCTGAATAGGGGCGAACTGAGGGGAAGGAGTCAGTTGGCTGGTGCCTCGATTGGGAGTCAGATATTGGGGTGAAGCATCATCTGGTTAATGGCCACCCTGGAAATTTCTCTTATGTTGGCCTGTAAAAACTTGAGAAAAAAAGGGGCTAGTATTAGTAGAAGACACACAATAACAACGGGAGTAATAATGGGAGTCAGCCAGGTAAGCATGGGGGATTGCCACCAGTTGAGAGATGAGGCTAGTGCGCTCTGCTTCTTGAGGAGGTTCTCTTGGAGGCGATAGAGAGTGTTGACATTTTCTTCCACAAGGCCTGTTTCATTGATGTAATAGCAGCACTGCTCCTGGAGAAACAGACAGGTACCTCCTTTTTCTGCCATTAGTAAGTCTAGGGCCCGTCAGTTTTGGGGAGTTAACTGAGCCAGCAACGTGATTTGTCACTGGAGGGAGGCTAGAGAGGCGACTGATGCTTCAATAGCCACACAGAGCTTGTCTTCCAGTTGGGCAGCTGAAGTGATGCTGTAGCCCATGGCACCACTCCCTATTCCAGCTGCTACTAGAGAGGATGCTAAAGAGAGGCCAACTACTGTTGGGAGGAAGACTGCTCGTTTGCTTCGGTGATTAGGGGACAGTGTGATGAGGGACAGTAACTCAGCTTGTCCGTACACTTCTAACTGCGGGACTAGTGTGACAGGCACACAAGGGAAAGGGAGGGATGCATTAATAACTTTGGCTAGGGTTCCATTACACCAAAAGTATCCTCCTAGAGGTGCGTAAAGGGGGGATTTTACTTCTGCCATGGTGTTGCACCTGAGGCTGGGGCTGCTGGCTGACCCATAGCAGATAGAGAGACTTTGAGAATGTACATTGAACAAGGGGATACCCATCAAGGTGGTGTCAGGCCCCATGGGAGATTGTGACAGGTTGAACCCAGTCTGGAGGGGAACTGCGGCTAAGGGGGGTTTGTTAAGGAAGGCACATAAAAAGCTTTTGGTGAAATCTGTGGCCCCTGTTAAGTTTAACATGTAAGCCCCTTGCTGTACCAGAGTTAGCCATGAGAAAGACTGGGGAGCATAGTTTGAGGGCCTGGGTTGAACTGAGGGCTTAAGTTGGTTAGTTAAAGTAGCCTCATTTTGTAAGATGGAATTTCATAACGAATTGAGTTGTTCTACTTCCACGGGTACGATCTGTGCATAGGACCGGAATATTAGCCAGGTACCACTGGGGCGGCTGTTTGTAAACCTGGTGTATATTTTACCTGCAGTACTCTCTTTCCAGCGGGCGTCCCAGGGATCATGGATGATAAGGGACACTTTACCTCGGTTGAGGAAAAGCATTTCACTTACTGGGGAGGTGCCTGTTCTGAAGGCTCTGTGTATAACACAAGAAGCATTTGGGCATCCACCATAGGTATTGCTCCTCGAATGACAAAAGTTTTTGGTTTGGTCATAAAGAAAGCAGAGGTCAAAATTATTCCAGGAGTTTTTGATAGTATTGGACTTGGATTTAGAGAATTCAAATTTTACGGCTGATTGGCAGCCTGCGGGCTGGCAATCTGCTTGGGCAAGGTATTGGGTTTTAGTGGTTCGACATACTGTCCAGGACTCCTGAAAGTAGAACCGCCAGACATAGTAAGGGTTAGCTTTAATAGGGGATACCAGAAGGATTGTTAGGAGGAGAATTTGAAGGGTTAGGAGTTGACGGATATGGGTTACGGGTGAGGCAGAGGCGAGTGGGGCCCAAGGGTTTGGACCTCCACTGGTCATTCTTGGGAGCTAGTTTGAGGCATGACACGTGGTACCAATGGGTGTGGCCTAAAAATTTGGTGGCAGTTGGGGTAGTTAGGATAATGATATGGGTACCTGACCACCTGGGCTGCAGAGACCCTGGCTCAAGTTCCCGGAGGAGGACATTGTCACCTGGCTGGAGAGGTATAGTCGGTGGCAGTCCTCTGGTCCCGGAACTACAGGGAGAGTATGGTCCATGTGTTCCCTGAGTAAGTGGCGGAGGAGAGAGAGGTAGGGAAGGTAGGAAGCCAGAGAAGGTGGTTGTACTGGGAGATTATGAGAAACTAGAAAAGGCCTGCCATATAGCAATTCAAAGGGAATGAGACCCATTGGCTCCCGTGGGGTGGCTCAGATCCGGGCTAGAGCAAGAGGTAGGATTGTGGGCCAGGAGAGTTTTACCTCTATGGTGAGTTTGGCCAAATGATTCTTGAGGATGCCGTGAGCCTGTTCAACTTTACCCAACGACTGAGGGTGGTAGGGGATGTGTAGTTTCCAGGAGATGTTGAGAGACTTGGTGACTTGCTGGACCACCCGGGCTATAAACGCTGGACTGTTGTCTGACTGAATGTTTCCAGGTAAGCTGAAATGAGGGATAATCTCCTGGATTAAGAGGGAGGCCACCGTGTCTGCGGTTTCCCTGGATGTTGGAAAGGGTTTAATCCATCCAGAAAAGCTATCTACAAAGATCAAGAGTTAGCGGAGTTTTTTGTGCATGGGCATATGGGTAAAATCAATTTACCAGTCTTGGGCTGGCAGATGGCCACACATCTGGTGGGTAGGAAACTGTGGCCTTAAGCTTCCCTGAGGTGAGACCTTAGAGCAGGTAACGCATGCCTTGTGTACTTGCTTAATCGTCTGTTGCAGACCTGGCAAGAAAAAGAGGGGCTACATGAAATGGTGCAACACTTTAGGCCCCATATGTAAGGATTGGTGTATTTCAGCAATGATTTTTAGGGCCTGTTCCTGGGGAAGGGCAATTTTGTTGTTCAGGAAGACCCAACCCTGATCAGACTCGGTTCCCCTTTTTAATATGAGGGCCTGTTTCTCTGATGGTGAGTAAATTGGCGGTGTGGCCATGGAGAGAAACAGGACTGGAGTGGGGGCTAGCCTGGTACTGGTTAAGGATTTTGCTGCCGCATCTACCCTTGCATTGCCTTGGGAAACAGTATCCTGCTGGGCCTGATGCCCTCGGCAGTGGATGACAGCGACTTCTTTGGGCAGTGATAGGGCCTGCAGGAGATTAGAGATTTGGGTAGCATTAATTATGGGGGATCCTTTTGTAGTAAGGAATCCCCGCTCTGTCCAGAGGGCAGCGTGGCAGTGGGTAATAAGAAAAGCATACTTTGAATCAGTATAGATATTTGCTTGCTTTCCCTGTGCTAGCGTGAGAGCTCAGGTTAAGGCAATGAGCTCTGTCTTTTGTGATGTGGTCCCATCAGGGAGGTGGCATGCCTCGGGGGCGGCTGAGTCTGTAACTACTGCATAGGCGGCTTTTCGCTGCCCCTTGGGTGTCACTACTGAACTCCCATCTACATAAAAGATAAGGTCTGGGTTAGATAAGGGAAGGTCAGACAGGCCCTGCCGAGGTTTAGCAAATGTATCCATTGGTTCAGGGCAGGAATGGGCTGGGGAGGAGGAATGGGATGGAAGGGGAAACAAAGTAGCTGGTTTGAGTGGAGAAGTGGAATGAAGGCTAACTGACAGATTTTTAATAAAGAGTAGATGAAACTCCTGCAGGCGAGAGGGTCCTAGGTGAGTGAGAGATTTGTGAGAGAGGTCGGTCAGTCGATGAGGAGAAAACACCGAGATAGGCTGGCCTAAGGTAAGTTTTAGGGATTCCTTGGTAAGTTCTGTTGCCGCCCCCAGGGCCCACAGGCAAGGCTGCCATCCCCTGACTGTGGGATCAAGTTGTTTTGATAAATATGCTACAGGATGATACAGGGGACCTAGGAGTTGGGTTAGGACTCCAACTGCAATCCCTTGTTTCTCATCAGTAAACAAGTGAAAGGGATGGTTAAGGTCTGGCAGATGAAGTGGAGGTGCCATGGACAGAGCAGCTTGTAGGGTTCTGAAAGCTTGTTTTACAACTCCAGGATGTGAGAGGGGTCCCGTGGGTGTGTCCTTAGCTGCTACATACAGAGGTTTAGCTAGAGTGGCAAAGTTAGGTACCCAGTGATGGAAGTATCCTACAAATCCTAAGAAGGAGAGAATCTGGTCTGCAGTCTCCGGGGGCTGCAATGAAAGAAGTGCCTGCCGGTGGTAGGTTGTTAGGTTTTTAGTTTTGGGGGTGAGGCGAATGCCTAAGTAGACTACTGAGGTGACTGATAACTGTGCTTTAGAGGGAGATATCCGGTACCCCTTGGATCCAAGAAAGTTAAGGAGAGTGGCAGTATGTTGTTGAGACAGAGAGAGGGAGGGGCTACAAAGTAACAGATCATCCACATACTGGAGAAGGACACTGGGTTGGAGGGAGCAGGAGTTAAGTTTAGCTGCTAAGGCTTGTCTGAAAATGTGGGGGCTGTCCCTAAATCCCTGGGGCAGGACTGTCCAGGTGAGCTGCTGTGACAGATTGGTGTCAGAATCGGTCCAGGTGAAGGCAAAAAGGAAGTAAGACTCTAGGTGAAGGGGAATAATAAAGAAGGTGTCCTTAAGGTCAAGAACAGTAAAATGAGAGGTAGTGGAGGGAATGTTGGATAATAGAGTGTATGTGTTGGGGACCACTGGGTGGATGGGTACCACTGCCTCGTTGATGAGGCGCAGGTCCTGAACTAGGTGGTAGTCGCCAGTTGGCTTTCAGACCGGTAAGACAGGAGTATTACAAGGGGAACTGGTGGGGATAAGGAGTCCCTGGGCCAGAAGTTGGGTGATGATAGGCTTTAAGCCCTGGCGGTGGGTATTGCCACAGGCTTGGAGGTATCCCATACTGAGGGATTAACTTCATTAGGAGGGATAGGGGATTTAGGCGAGGGGTTAAGGCAGGGCGTGATACCAGTTAGGAGTAGCAGTAGGAGGTGGGCAGAGGATGAGTTTGAATTGGAGGGTGGCCCCTACAGTCTGGAGAATATCGTCCTAAAAGGGGGACTGGGCATGAGGGTATGATTAGAAAGGAGTGGGAGAAGGGGTGTCCCTCAAGGACACAGGCTAAGGGACGAGTTTGGTTAGGAGAGAATGGCTTTCCATCAATCCCCATGACTGAAACCTCGGAATGTATGCTGGGTCCTGAGTAGGAAGGCAGTACAGAATAGGTAGCCCCCGTATCCATTAAAAAGGAAATGGACTTAATCCACTACCTGCAGCTTTACCCTGGGCTCAGCGAGGGTGATGGGGGTCCTCCAGTCCGGGCTGCAGCAGTTGTCCAGAAGGCCGAGAAGTTCAAGTGAAGGGACTGCTTCCTGTGGACTGGCCTGCCCTCCACATAGAGGTGTGGTGGGTGAGCCTGCAGCTCGGGATGGGCAGTCAACCTTCCAGTGTCCAGTTTGTTTGCAGCTTGGGCAGGGCCTGGGAGGTGGACGAGGACAGGGGAACTGCTGTGCCCAGTGTCCCTCCTGGCCACATCTGAAACACGGCCCAGGCGGGGCCTTTGACGAATTTTGGAAGGGTTTTGATGGACCCCGTCCACCAGATGTTCAGTGGGCTGCCAGCCTCAGGGCTGCTACAAGAGCTCAGGTTTGGAGGCCTACCTTTTGCTGTAAAGGGGCCTGGCAGATGGCCTCAGCTTGTTCCTCTCGGCCATTGAAAATTTTAAATGCCATGTTCACCCGGCCCCATATGGGAGTTTGGGGGCCCTACTCAGCTTTTTTAAGTTTTCTTCTTATATCAGCTGCTGACTGGGAGATGAAGTGTGTGGCTAGTACTGTAGCCCCAGCTAAGGAGGCCAGATCTAGCTGGGTATGGAGGATCATAGCATTAGTTAATCGGTCAAGGAAAGCAGCTGGGTTTTCATCAGGTCCCTGAGTTATTTCCCTTAACTTGTCATAATTAACTACCTTTTGAACTGTGCTTTGCATGCCTGCTAGGAGGCACTGTAACATTTGGTCTTGGCGGCGGTGGCCATCTTGACAGGTTTGATAGTCCCAGTTAGGGTCAGCCTTGGCCACTGCGCCTACTGGCGTTTGATTGTTTGTGAGATGTACCTGATCAGCGTGAGCTCAGGCCGCTGTAAGAATGCGGACACGCTCATTTGGAGTAAGAGTGGAAGACAGGATCACATAGGTGTTATGCCAGGTTAGGTCATAAGCCTGGGTGAGGTAACAAAATTCTTTTGTATAAGTGGTAGGATTGGTAGAGAATAACCCTAGGCATTTTTCAATGGCTGACAGATCAGAGAGAGAGAAGGGAATGTGCACGCAGACAATGCCTTCTGCTCCGGCTACCTCATGCAAAGGGCAGAGGAGTGGGGGGTCGTGAGAGCCGGTAGGAGCACTGATAGGTGAAGTTATATTAGGGCTTTGGGGAGAAGGAGAAGAAGGAGGGAGTTGAGGCCTCACATAAGGAGGGGGGTTGGTAAAGCGGGCAGGGCAGGACAGGTCTTCCAGGTCATTGGAGAGTGTGGAGCCTGGCAGGGCTGAGGGCAAAGGCGAGGTTTTGGCTAACAGAACCTGGGAGGAGGAACAAGAGGAGCAGAGGGCGGGCTGGGAGCGAAGGTACCAGAAAGCCTGCATGTAGGGGACTTCTGATGATTTACGGTTCTTTTGACAAAAGTTGTCTAGGTCTGTGAAGACATTAAAGTTGAGCGTGCCCTCTGGAGGCCACTTAGACTGGTTGCCTAGGGGATATTGTGGCCAGGCCACGGTGGAGAGGAAAAGCAGCCTTTTCTTTTTATTGGAAAGACCTAGTTTGGGTAGATTTTGGACTAGGCATCCTAATGCTGATTTAGGGTCTGGGTGGGACTTCTGATTGCCCATGGCTCACTCTTGTGGGGTAGTTAGGGGTTAGAAATGAATATGGGAAGGTCTTATACCCAACATAAGCAGAAGTACTCTTTTCCCAGGGGGTGGCTGGGAGAGCTTACAGGCTGCAACAATGTAACGATTATAACAAGAAAGAAAATGTGAGAAAGAGTGAGGCCTCAGTAGAAGAAGAGGAAGAAGAAAGAAAACAGAGTTACTTAATTAATGAGAGCTTATATGCCAAAAGGACTGATCTGAGAATTTGAGATAGACATTTTAGTACCGTAAGCCAGAGATTTGGTCCTGCTGTTAGGCAGGGTTTGGGTTTACAAACGGGGCTCCTGAATACCTAAACCTCGGCCACTGCCGCAGAGATGTTTGGAAGGCTTCCCAGACTGCCCTACCGAACACTGGAGAGGGTTCAGGAAGATGGGGGTGTCTCCCTCAAATTCCTGACCCCCGGAATCACCTCAGGGGGAAAAAACAAGACAATAGGGATGTCTCCTCTACGCTCAAGTCCTCGAGACAAGGCCGGGGCCCTGGGCCCATGGCGAGACGGGACCGGGCCCCGGGCCCATGGCGAGAAACGAGAAGGAGTCCCTGACATGGCTGTAGTTACGAGCAGGGAGTCCACGAGAATATGAGAGGGTTCAGGAAGCTGGGGACATCTCCCTCAAATTCCTGACCCCCGGAATCCCCTCACGGGGAGAAGACAAGAGAGTAGGGACGTATCCTCTACACTCAAGTCCTCGAGATGAGGCTGGGGCCCAGGGCCCATGGCGAGACGAGAAGGAGTCCCTGACACAGCCACAATAGCAAGCAGAGAGTCCACGAGGCAGGCAGCAGGAGAGGTTGTGGGTAACAGAAGTCTTACCTTGCAATGGAGCAGTTCCCTGGTCCAGCTTCGGGTGAAGGAGTCAGTTTCCCCCAGGAGGGGTCGTACAACTCCCTCCCGGGTTTTGGCACCACTTGTAAAGATTATTCTCTGTAGGTTTATTGCCAAGTTAAAAACAAGGAAACTGAGGCCAGCACAAGAAAATTAGATGCCAATTTATTCAGCTCCCGGGTGAGGTTCTGTGGTCCTGGGGAGAGGGGCCAGGGAAGTCGTGCCTGACTCCTCTCAGGAGTGGGGTTTTATAGGGAGTGAAGGCGTTCAACTGGATTTGGAGAAACAGGATGTGGACGGGGTGAGCTGCTATTGGTAGGTAGGTGGGATTTCCGGTGAGCGGGCTAAGTGCTGAGGGCAGAGGGGATTTCCAAGGCGGGCTAGGTGGTGAGTGCAGAGGGGATTTCCAAGGTGGAGCTAGATGATGGGCATATTCTGATAATGTGATTTTCAAGCAGGGAGGGAGATGGGCATGTTTGAACTCCGGGTGAGGCAACCAGCCTTACATTTACCATTTGCTTCGCGTTTGCAGTGGTTTGTACTGCTTGCTCCTTTCTGTGTTTAGTGCTTCCTTCAGGAGCTCTTGTAAGGCAGGTCTGGTGGCAACAAGTCTCTCAGTAATTTCTTGTCCATAAAAAATTTTGTTTCTCCTTCACTTGTGAAGCTTAGTTTGGCTGGATATGAAATTCTAGGTTGAAAGTTCTTTTCTAAGGATGTTGAATATCGTCTCCCACTCTCTTCTGGCTTGTGGGTTTCTGCTGAGAGATCTGCTGAGAGTCTGATGGGCTTCCCCTTGTGGGTGACCTGACCTTTCTGTCTGTGCTTAGCAGTTTTTCCTTCATTTCAAACCAGGTGAATCTGACAATTATGTGCCTTGGGGTTGCTCTTCTTGAGGAATATCTTTGGGGTGTTCTTTGTATTTTCTGTATTTGAATGTTGGCCTGCCTTGCTAGGTTGGGGAAGTTCTCCTGAAGAATGTTTTCCAGCTTGGGTTCATTCTCCCCATCCTCTTCAGGTGCACTGATCAATCGTAGATTAGGTCTTTTCACATAATCCCATATTTCTTGGAGGCTTCATTCATTTCTTTTCACTCTTTTTTCTCTTTTCTTGCCTTCTCTTTTTATTTCATTGAGCTGATCTTCAATCTCTGATATCCTTTCTTCTCCTTGATCGATTCAGTTATTGAAACTTGTGTGTGCTTTGTGAAGTTCTTGTGCTGTGTTTTTCAGCTCCATCAAATCTTCTGTGTTCTTCTCTAGGCTGGTTATTCTAGTTAGCATTTTGTCTAACCTTTTTTCAGGTTCTTAGTTTCTTTACACTGGGTTAGAACATGATCATTTAGCTCAGAGAAGTTTGTTATTACCCACTTTCTGAAGCCTGTTTCTTTCAGCTCATCAAATTCATTCTGTATCCTATTTTGTTGCCTTGCTAGTGAGGAATTGTGATCTCTCAGGGAAGGTTAGGCATTCTGGGCTTTGATGATTTCATCCTTTTTGCACTGGTTTCTCTCATGTTCGTGGGTTTATCTATCGTTGATCTTTCTTTGAAGTTGGTGATTTTGGGTTGGATCTCTGAGTGGACCTCCTTTCTGTTAAAGTCGGGGTGGTTTCTCCTGTATGAGACTTTTTTTACACGTGTCAGTGTGCTTCTTAAGACAGTCTGTCACTTGTCTGCCTGTGGAGGTGCTGCTGGGCTGCCTTGGTCTCAGCCAGGATGCTCTTTATTCTTCTCCTGGTTTCTGTTTACACAGGTGAGTTTAGTCCCACCTTCCTTATGGCGTGCATTTTTCCCTCTGCTGAGCCCACTCATTCCAGATGGAGCTCAGTCTGATGTGTTAATTGCAAAACTCTCCAGCAAGAGGGTTTCCATTTGCTGAATCTTGTGGGGGTGGGACCTGTCTGGCCCTATCATCCAACTCCCTGCTTTCAATTCTCCCTCCTTCTGTGGGACAGGCACTTCCATCCCTCAGGCCTTCTTGGTATTAGTCAAAGTCTCCACTCTGGTCTGTGCCAACAATTTGTGGCACCACACCAGCCAGGGCTTTTGCCCGAGTCTGCAACTCAGGGCAGTTTTCAGCTAGGTGACATTTTCCTAGACTACTGCAGAAGTCACAGAGTGAAGCACAGTATCTGAATTGGAGTACCAAGGGGGCAAAGTCCTCCAATTCTCTGTGCCAGATGCACTTCCAGGGTGGGGCAGAGCCCCACCTTTTCTCAGCTCATCCTCTTTGGGCTACTCTTACCACCTTTTTGGGGGGGTGTTAATCCCACTGTTCAACCAGTGCCTTTGAAACAAACCTAGTACCCCATTCAGAGATGTAGAAGTCTCTCTCCTCCTTTGCCTCACTTGTTGGGAGCTGCACTCAAGAGAAGCTCCCTTTCAGCCATCTTGGCAGAAGTCCTCCATAGTTCTGAATTTTAATCTCTGATAATTCTGAATATATAAAAATAACTGGAGATAGCATTGAATATATTAAAACCCCAAGTCATAAGCCAAAGAATGTTTTATTATCATTATATATTGTGTGGTTTTTTTTTTTTGTATTTATCCATTTCCCTTTAACACCATATTTTTTAAAAACCACATAAGATTAAGATTTTAAATAGAGTCATTTAAAGTAAATGGCTTAGATATAAGATTTTCCTTAATGCCATAACAACTAAAATAATATACACAATGACTGCAGGCATTGGAAGGCAACCAATGTGGATTACAGTCTTTGAACGAAGAAAACATAGAAAGTTAAGATCATATATATTCCATCTTTCCCCCAAGAGCATTTACCAATTGCTAAGCTGCTACATAGAACCCAAGATAAGTGGCAATTTCACTAGGCAGGGGAGATAGAGATTAGAACTTAAGGATACTGAAGTGGTTGATCTGAGAAGCGGGATTACATAGAGAGGGGGAATAAAAAAGGAGTCGTAAAGTGTTCCCCCAATTTGGGGGCTTTTTTTTTTTTTTGCCAACTACTGAGATTTGTATATATAAGATCAGATTCTAGAAGGGCAAGCATAGAATAGCTGCTAGAAGCTAAAGATCGTAGAAGAAATCAAAGAGGCCACATAGTATTAGGAAGATAGAAGATAATCATTGGTTCTAGCTGTTGTGGAGAGAATTTGATGAATAGTTAAGATTTAGCTAGAGTTTCCAGTAGAACCACGTTGTAAGAGTAAGACCTAGTTCCTAGGAGTAAGGGTCATGTCTCTTGTAGGTGTAAGAGAAAAGCTGAAATAATGTACCTTTAAAAAGCCTGAAACCAAACCTTGAAAAAATTAAGAAGATGTGCCTGGCTGGATACAATGGCTCATGTCTGCAATCTCAGCACTCTGGGACACTGAGGTGGGCAGATGGCTTCAGTCCAAGAATTTGAGACCAGGCTGGGCAACATGGCAAAACCTCATCTCTGCAAAAAATACAAAAATTAGCTGGGTGGTGGTATGAGCCTGTAGTCCCAGCTACTCAGGAGGCTGAGGCAGGAGGGCCACTTGAGCCTGGGAGGTCCAGACTGCAATGAGCCACAATCACACCACTGCACTCCAGCCTGGGTAATAGAACAAGACCTTGTCTCAAAAGAAAAGTCTGTCTGGATTTAAGGGCTTGCCAGAGAATAATTAACAATCTTTGGGGAATATAGTACAATTCAGATAATCTTTAATGTACCTTCTACATCTTCCACAATAGGCATATAAAAAAATAGAAAGATGAGCTTCTTCCAAGATGACTGACTAGAAGTAGCTGGTCTGCGCTGTTCTCACAGAGAGAAGAGAGTGGTGAGTGGACTCCAGATCTTCAACTGGACCATCCAGTTGGACACATTGAGATTCATCAAGGAAACAACTCAACCCACAGAGGACAGAGGAGTGAGACAGGACAATCATTCACCTAGATGTGGCAGAGAGCCAGGAGATGTCCCTCACCATGGGAAAATGGTGAGTAAGTGAGAGTCCCTGGCGCACCACACTTCTGCCACAGACCTTTGCAACCCTGAGCTCAGGAGATCCCCCATGACACATGTGTCCTACCCATGCCTCTGGACTGACGCAGACAGCTGTATGGAATGTGGGCAGAGTTGCTGCTCAGGCACACATAAAATCCTCAGAGCTTTGGATCCCTGGGCACCCTGGTACCAACAGCTGCAGCTGCGGCAATGGGGAAGGTCAAACTCCTTGTATGTTCTCAGAACAGGGGCAGAATCCATGGGGCTAAGCAGTGGATGGACTGTGGGGCTCTTCTACACTGCACATTGCCAGAGTGGCCTGGGACCTTAGCATGGCCACAGGAGCCCCACCTGGGCTCTCAAGGAACAGCTCTGCACTTTTCTGGGATGGAGATCCTGGAAGGGGCAGGCAGGCTGCTATTTTTCCCACTCAACTGCCCTTACTCCTCTTGCCCTCAGGCTTGGGAGTGAGCACAGTGATTGGAGACTGACATATACCCCCAGCACAGGGCATAGGCTTGCAGAAAAGCAGTTGGACTGTTTTCCACATGGGTCTTCACCCCTGCTACTCCTTTTCACTGGGCAGTGCCTCTTGCCCTGGGCCACTGGCACAACCACCCTGCCCCCACATGAATGCTTTGTCAGTGATGGCTCTGTGTTTCCCTGAGGAGAAAATCCAAAAGACAACCCATACGCCCTCTGCTATTGCAGCTGCAGTGGTATGGCCCTGACTCCATTCAAGCTGAAGGAAAGAACAAAGGGATCTGGTCCCTACATTGTATCCCCCCACCCATCATTCCAGCATACCAGAGCCACCATATGGAGAAAAGCCCAGTCTCTCCTCCCTGTAAGCCCCCACCCACCACTGTTCACCAGGCAAGGCCCCTGGCTGGGGACTGCAGAGCAGTTGTCCTACCCCCGGGTGAGAACTCCCACTGCTACTGGCTCTATATTTTCCTGAGGTGGGGCTCCCAGAAGCAATTGACATCCCCTCTGCCATTGCCATGGCAGCAGTTCTGCTTTTATGGCACTCAGCCTGGAGAGAAACAGCCTGAGGTCTTTGCTCACACTTCTAGCACACCACAGTCACAATATGGAGAGGAGCCCAGTCTTTCCTCCTGGTGAGCCCTTCGCCCCCCCTTTTCACCAAGTGAAGCCTCCAGTTGCTGGCAGTGTAGTCACCTCACCCTTGGGCTGAACATTCTCTATAGCAGTGGCTTGCATTTCTCTGAGGTAGGGCTCCCAGGGATAACTGAAAGCCCCTCTGCCATTGCATTGGTACTGCCCTTGCTGCCCTTGGACTAAGGTAAGAGCAGAGAACTTAAGTGCTCAACCCACATGTCCAGGAAGCTGCAGCTGCCCTAAGGAGAAGAGGCCAATCTGTCTCCACTGTGAGCCCCCTGTCACCCTTGCTCATCATCAGGCAGGGCCTCCAGGCATGGGTCCACAATGCAGCTGCCTAAAACCCAAGCCCATCTCTCCAATTGGTATTGACTCTGCATTACTCTACGGTGGAGCCCCAAGAGGCAAGTGGAAGGTTCTCTGCCATAGCCACTGCCAAGGTCCCTTCTCTTGCTGCCTTCAAGCTGGAGAGGGAAAATAAAGCCTTAGTTCATGCCTAGGCAGCAGTGTGCGGCCCAGTAGTGCCACAGTTAGACCTTAAGCCAGCACTGGAGTGGAAAAAGAGCCCACGCTTTCAGAGCACTGAGAGGGAGCATGGCTAGAGTCATGAGGAAATACAGAGGAGCCACATGGTGGAGCATGAGCCCACCTACTGGCCATTACACTTAAGTGCCATCAACTGAATAATTTGCTAATATACCCCTGTGAAAACAAGGATGAGATTTCAACAACAAATAAAACCCTGCACAAAGCCTCAGCCCTCAAAAAACATTCAGAAAAAGAGTCAACTGATTGCACTCAATTACACCACAGTTAAAAGAGCATCAGTCCACATAGATGAGAAAGTATTAGTACAAGAATTCTGACAACTAAAGAAGCCACTGTTTTCTTTCCTCCAAATAACTGCAATAGTTCCCAAGGAAGGGTTGTTAACTGGTCTGAAATGGTTGAAATAACAGAGAAAGAATTCAAAATATGGGCAGGAACAAAGATCATCAAAATTCAGGAGAAAGTCAAAACCCAATCCAAGAAATCTAACAATTACAATAAAATGATACAGGAACTGAAAGACAAAATTGCCAATATAAGAAAGAAACAAACTGATCTGATAGAGCTAAAAAAACACACTAAAGAATTCCTCAATATAATTACAAGTATTAACAGCAGAATAGACCAAGCTGAAGAAAGAACCTCGGAGCTCAAAGGCTACATCTCTGACCCAAATCAGACAAAAATAAGAATAAAAAAGAATGAACAAAACCTCTGAGAAATATGGGATGATGTAGAGAACAAATCTGTGACTCATGGGCATCCCTCAAAGAGAGGAGGAGAAAGCACCAACTTGGAAAACATATTTCAGGATATCATCTATGAAGACTTCCCCAACATCACTAAAGAGGCCAACACTCACATTCAGGAAATGCAGAAAACCCTTGTGAGATTCTACACAAGAAGACCATCCACAAGACACATGGCCATCAGATTCTTCAAGGTCAAAACAAAATAAAAAATGTTACAGAAAGCTAGAGAGAAGAGGCAGGTCACCTAAAAAGGCACCTCATTAGGCTAACAGAAGATCTTTCAGCAGAAACCCTACAAGCCAGAAGAGATTAGGAGTCTGGATTCAGCATTATTAAGGAAAGAAAAATTCAACCAAGACTCTCATATTTAGCCAAACTAAGCTTCATTAGTGAAGGAGAAATGAGATCCCAATCAGACAAGCAAATGCTAAGGGAATTAATTACCACCATAAATGCCTTATAAGGGATCCTGAAGCAAGTGCCAAATATGGAAAGGAAAGACTTTACTGGCCACTGCAAAAGAACACTAAATACATAAGAGTATTGACACTATAAAACCAACCACACAAAGCTGCGTAATAACCAGCTAACAGCATAATGACAGGGTCAAATCAACAAATACCAATATTAACCTTGAAAGTAAAGGGAATAAGTGACCCAATGAAAAGCCACAGAGTGGCAAGTTGACTAAAGAGCAAGACACTGGCCAGGCAGGTGGCTCATGCTTGCAATCCCAGCATTTTGGGAGGTTGATGCAGGTGAATCAGGAGTTCGAGACCACCCTGGACAATATGGTGAAACCCTGTCTCTACTAAAAATACAAAATTTACCCCTGAACATGGTGGTGCTCATCTATAGTCTCAGCTACTAAGGAAGCTGAGATGGGAGGATCACTTAAAACCAGGAGGCAGAGGTTGCAGTGAGCTAAGATCATGCCATTGCACTCTAGCCTGAAAAAATAAATAAATAAATAAGTAAAAGCAATACTCAATTGTATGCTCTCTTCAAGAGACCCATCTCACAAGCATCCATAGCTCAAAGTAAAGGGATGAAGAAAAATCTACCAAGCCAATGGAAAACAGAAAAGAGCCAGGAGTTGATAGTCAAAACAGACTTTAAACCAACAATTATCAAAAAAGACAAAGGAAGATATTACATAATAGTAAAGGGTTCAATACAACAAAAAGACATTACTATTTTAAATATATATGCTGTCAACATAGGAGAATCCAGATTCATAAAGCAAGTTCTTAGAGACCAATGAAGACACTTAGATAACTAGACAATAATAGTGATAGACTTCAACACCCCACTGACAGTATTACACAGATCATTGAGGCAGAAAACTCACAAAAATATCCAGGACCCAAACTCAACATTGACCAAATGGAGCCAATAGACATCTGCAGAGCTTTCCACCAAACACCACCAGAATATATATTCTACTCATCTGTACATAGCACACACTGTAAAATAGAAAACACAATTAGCTATAAAACAATCTTCAGGAAATTAAAAACAAGCAAACAAAACAAAATCATACAAATCACACTCTCAGACCACAGCACAATCAAAATAGAAATCATTACTTAACCCTCAAAACCATAAAATTACATGGAAATTTAAAAAAAAACATGCTTTTGAATGACCTTCGGATAAACAATAAAATCAAAGCAGAAATCAAGAAATTTTTGAAACTAAGAAGGATAAAGTTACAACATACTAGAATCTCTGAGACATAGCAAAAGCAGTGTTAAGAGGGATATTTATAGTGCTAAATGCCACACCAAAAAGTTAGAAGACCTCCAATTAACAATTTTACAGCACATGTAGCAGAACTAGAGAAACAAGAGCAAGCAACGTCAAAGCTAGTAGAAGACAAGGAGTAATGAAAACCAAAGTTGAATGGAAGGATACTGAGAAGAAAAAAACTATGCAAAAGAGTAAAAAATCTAGGAATTGATCCTTTGAAAAAATAGATTAAATAGATAAACTATCACTCAGAATAATAAAGAAAAAAGGGAGAAGATACAAATAAACAAAATCAGAAATGACAAAGGGAACATTACCACTAACCCTACAGAATACAAAAAACCCTTCAGAGACTACTATGAGAACCTCAATGCACACCAGATAGAAACCTAGAAGAAATTGATACATCCCTGAAAACATACAACCTCCCAAGGTTGTACTAAGAAGAAATTAAAACTATGAACAGACCAATAATGAGTTCTGAAATTAAATCAGTAATAAAAAGCCTACCAACCAGAAAAAGCCCAGGACCAGATGGATTCACAGCTGAATTCTACCAGACATATTAAGAAAACCTGGTATAATCTCTACTGAGACTATTCCAAAACATTGAGGAGGAGGAATTCCTCTCTAATTCATTCTATGAGCCCAGCATTCTTCTGATACCAAAACTTGGCAGACAATCAACAAATAAAACTACAAGCAAATATTTTTGATGAACAAAGATGTAAAACTCCTCAACAAAAATGTTAGCAAACTGAATCCAGAATCTAAATGACCACAATCTTTTAGGCTTTATTCTTGGGATGCAAGGTTGGTTCGATACAGGCAAATCAATCAATATAATTCATTACATAAACAAAATTAGAAACAAAAATCACATGATCATCTCAATAGATACATAAAAGGCTTTTGATAAAATTCAACATCCTTCATGTTAAAAAGTCTCAACAAAATAAGCATCGAAGGCACAAACTCAAATAAGAGCCACTTATGAAAAATTCACAACCAACATCATCCTGAATGGGCAAAAGCTGGAAGCATTCCCCTTGAAAACAGAAACAAGACAAGAATGACCTCTCTCATTATTTTTATTAAACTTACTACTGGAAGTCCTAAGCAGTATAATTGGCCAAAAGAAAAGAAAAAAGGGCATCCAAATAGGATGATAGCAAGTCAAATGATCCCCTTTTGCAGAAAATATGATTCTATACCTAGCAAACCATATAGTCCCTGCCCAAAGCCCCCTTTATTTAAAAAACAACTTCAGCAAGGTTTCAGGATTCAAAATTAGTGTATAAAAATAAGTAGCATTCCTATATAGCAACAATAACCAAGTTAGAGCCAAATCAAGAACACAATCACATTCACAATAGCCATAAAAAGTATAAAATACCCAGGAATACAGCTAACCAGGGAGGTGAAAGATGTTTATAACAAGAATTAAAATCACTGCTCAAAGAAATCAGAGATGATGCAAACAAATGGAAAACCCCCCATGCTTATAGATAAGAAGAATTAATATTGCTAAAATGGCCATAAGGTCCAGAGCAATTTACAGACTCAATGCTATTCTTACAAAATTCCCATTTTTCAAAGAACTAGGAAAAAACTATTTTAAAATTAATATGGAACCAAAAAAAAAGCTCAAATAGTAAAGGCAATAATAAGCAAAAAGAAAAAAGCTGGAGGCATCCCATTACCAAACTTTAAACTATTCAACAAGGCTACAGTAACAAAACAGCATGGGTTTCATACCAAAACAGAGATGTAGATCAATGGAACAGAAGAGAGAGCTCAGATGTAATACCCCATGACTACAATCATTTAGATTACCTTGACAAAGTTGACAAAAACAAGCAATAGAAAAAGTAGTCCCTATTCAATAATTGGTGTGGGGTAACTGACTAGCCATATTAAGAATATTGAAACTGGACTCCTTTCTTACACCATATACAAAAATCAATTCAAGATGGATTGAAGACTTAAATGTAAAACATGAAACTATTAAAATGCTGCAAAATAATCTAGGAAATGCCATTCTGGACATAGACCCTAGCAAAGATTTCATGACAAAGGTGCAAAAAGCAATTGCAAAAGCAACAACAAAAAATGGACACATGAGACCAAATTAAAGAGTTTCAGCACAGCCAAATAAACTATCGACAGCATTATATGGTTTGACTCTGTGTCCCAACCTAATTCTCATGTCAAATTATAGTTTTCTCAGTGTTGGAGGAGGGGCCTGGTGGGAAATGATTGACTCATAGGGGCAAACTTTCCCCTTGCTGTTCTCATGACAGTGAGTTCTTATGAGATCTGGTAGTTTAAAAGTCTGTGGCACTTACCCGTTCACTCTCTTCTTCCTGCTTTTGCCATGTAAGATGTATCTTCTTCCTCTTCACCTTCCACCATGATTGTAAGTTTCCTGAGACCGCCCCAGCCATGTTTCCTGTTCAGCCTGCAGAACTGTAAATCAATTAAACCTCTTTTCTTTATAAACTCAGTCTCAGGTAGTTCTTTATAGCAATGCAAGAATAGACAAATACATAGAATAAACACACAACCTACAGAATGGTGGAAAATATTTGCAAACTGTGCATTCAAAAAGGGTGTAATATCCAGAATCTATAAGAAACAAATGAACAAGCAAAAAACAACCCCATTAAAGAGTGGGCAAGGACACTATTCAAAAGAAGACATACGTGTGGCCAACAAACATATAAAAAATTATTAACACCACTAATCATTAGAGAAATGCAAATCAAAACCATACTGAGATACCATCTCACACCTGTCAGAAGGACTATTATTAAAATGTCAAAAAATAACAGATGCTTCCAAGCTTGTGGAGAAAAGGGAGCACTTACACACTGCTGCTGGGAACGTAAATTAGCCATTACAGAAAGCAATTTGGAGATCCCTCAAAGAACTTAACACAGAATTACCATCTGATTCAAGAATTCCATTACCAAGTATATACCAAAAGGAATATAAATCATTCCACCATGGTTTATGCACATTTATGCATATGTTCATGGCAGCACTAATCACTATAGCAAAGACATGGAATCAATCTACATGACCATCAGTAGTACACTGGATAAAGAAAAAGTGGAAAATACACACCATGGAATACTATGCAGTTATAAAAAAAGAAAGAACTCATCTTTTTTTCAGAAACATGTATGCTGCAGGAGACCTGCTTATCCTAAGAAAACTAATGTGGAAACAGAAAACAAAATGCTACATGTTCTCATTTATAAGTCAGAGCTAACCATTGAGAACACATGGACACAAAGAAGAGAATGTTAGACACCAAGGCCTACTTGAGTGAGGAGAGTGGGAGGAGGGAGAGGATTGAAAATCTGCCTGTTGGGTACTATGCTTATTACGTGGGTGACAAAATAATCTGTACCTCAAACCTCATGACATGCTAGTTACCTATACAACAAATCTGTTCTTGTACCCTTGAACCTAAAATAAGATTTTAAAATAATCATGAAAGTAGGTAACTAAAGCTTAGAGAAAAAGTATAAAGGATCTCAAGAGATGATCCAGTTAATAGAATTGAAATTAAAAGTCTTCAAAATAACTCTGCTTATATATTAATGAAATTTAAAAGAATATTAAATAATCTTAATAAAAACAAGATTAAATAATTCAATAAAAATGATATTAAATAATCTAATAATAGTCAAATTTAAAATCAAAATTAAAAATTTTAATAATACTAAAAATTAGATAGAATGAAGAATTAGTGAACCCAAGGACAGGTCAATAAAAATTTTACATATTGAAGCAGAGAAGAAAACAATTTTAAAAAGAAAGAGATATTTGGAACATAATAAAATAGTTTGAATTATAGTTATTGCTCAGAAAAAGAGAAGAACATGGAATAGGAACAATATTTGATAAAGTATCTGAAAATTTTCAAATCAGATAAAATTATCAATTCACATTTATAAAGCACACTAAAACCCATTTGGACAAATATAAAGATGATCACATCTGGATATGTCCTACTCAAATTGCCAAATATCAAAGACAAAGGGAAATATTTTAAAGCAGTTAGAAAAAAGTCATTGTATCTTCAAAGGAAAATCAAGACTAATGTTTAAATTTTTGTCAAAAACTATAGAAGCTGAAAGATAAGAGAATGATATCTTTAAAATATTAAAAGTAAACATAAACCCCCCAAAATCTATACTCTGTGAAAATACCCTTCAAAATAAAAAAAAACATTCATTTATTCATTTTGTCATATTCTTTTGTCATATATAGAAGCAAAAAATCATAAGCTGAAAGAATTCACAACTTGCAGATCTTCTCTAAAATGAACACTAAAGGACTAAAACAAAGGAAACACAGAGAAAGAAAGAAATAATGAAGTTGAATAAATATCAATAGAAAATTCCAAATTGAAACGCAAAGTGAAAAAATAAAATTCAGAATAAAATATAAAAAAAACTATAGGGCAATTACAAATGTCATAACATACTCATAATGAGAATACTAGAGGGAGAAGAGAGAAAATAAAAGAAAAAATAATGTATTTGCTTAAATAATGATAGAGAATGCCCCCAAATTAATAATAAATAGCAAATACAGATCCAGAAAGGTCAGATATGGCCAAGGAGGATAACCACTAAAAAACTTATACCTCACCATATCATATTCAAACTGCAGAAAATCAAAAACAGAGATACAGCTTTGAAAGAATCTAGAGAAGAACACTTTACCAACAGAAAGGATAATAATTACATCAGCTATTTTCTCAAAAAAACATGCAAGCAAGAAAAAAGAGTAAAATATTTTAAGGTGTTGAATGAAAAAAGAATTCTAAGATTCTGTGTCCCACAAAATAATCTCTAAATAATGACTTTCTGAGACAAACAAAATTTGAGGAAATTTTTAGCTAATAGATTTGCCTTGCAAGAAATATTGAAAGGAATTTTTAAGAAGGAATGAAAATGACACAAGTCAGAAATTCAGACCTGTATAAAGAGAAGAAGAGCATTAGAGAAGGAATACATACAGGTAAAAATAAAATACACTTATTCTTAAATAATTTAACAAATAACAGTTCAGTTATAATAATAGCAACATAGTATTCAGTGATTATAGCTTATAGGTAAGTGAAATATTAATCACCTCAATGTGGTAAGGGGGAAGAGGGAGGAATTGGAAATAATCTCCTATGTTTGTTCTACCCATAAAGTATTATAGTGTAATTTTGAAAAAGGACTTGAATTAGTTGTACATATATATTTCAAACTCAAGGATAACCACTTTAAAAAGTAAAAAAAAAATATATATATATATATATATATATATATATATATATATATATAATTTATATGCTGAGGGTAGAGAAGAAATGGAATCATATAAACTCATAAAATGCTCAACCAAAAGCAGAGAAGTCAGAGTGAAAGAAAAAAATAAGGGTAGCAAACAATCATAACAGATGTGACAGATATTAATACAACTGTACCAATAATTACTTTAAATATAAATTTTCTAAATACATCAATTAAAAGACAGATTGTCAGAATGAATTCAAAAGAACCCCCTATTTTATGTTATCTACAAGAAACCCTGTTTAAATAAAAACACACATACTAAAGTAAAGTTATGGAGAAATATGCATCATGCCAACACTAATAAAAAGAAAGATATTGTGGCTATATAAATTTCAGACAAAGGTAAAATACTAAGAAAAATTATCAAGGATATACAGGGGCATTACATAATGATAAAGGCATCAATTATTGAAGAACATGTAAAAATCCTTAATATGAGTGTACCTAACCAAAGAACCTCAAAATAAGTGAAGCAAAAGCTAACAGAATTGATAGAGCAAAGATAACTGATAGAGCAACTAGCTAAATCCACTATTAGCGAATAATATATCATCACCCCTCTATCAGTAATTGACAGAGCCAACAGGGAGAAAATCAGTCAGGACATAGTTGAAGTCAACAGCTCCATCAGTTAAATGGCTCTTTAGCACCTATAGAATAGTTCATGGAACAACACAAGCATACACATTCCTTTCAAGATAACGTAAAACATTCATCAAGATATTAGTATTCTGAATCATAAAACACATTTCAACAGCTTTAAAAGAATGTGCAATATATGTGCACTCAGACCATGATGGAGTTGTGAGACAATTTGAAAAGACTCCAAATGGACAAACACAGAACTAGTTAAGCATCAAAAAAACAAATACCATGCAATGAATGGAAGCACATTACATTTTTTAAATCCATTAGTTCCTAATAACACTTTAAACATTCTTATTCTCAACTTTTCTGGTTGCTAGGGAGCCAACTTATTATTCTGAACACTGATAAAGAAAAACAGTCAAGTATTTATTCTGACTCTTCTCTACTGAATAACTAATGAAGAAATTTTAAAATAGAATTCTAGCTAAACATATTCAGACATAATAATCAAATTTGAATATTATTAGTTGGGAAACCCTAATAAAACCATGAATTAAAAATTATTTTTGGTTTCTAAATCCATAAAATAAAAGGCTGATGAAGAATTTTGTAATGGACCAGGTTGTCCCCAACTGAACCAACTAATGTTAAAATTACAAAAAAGATACCATAGGACATTATATATATCCTGATGCAATGCCATAGGAAGTATACAGCACCATCTATGAATGATTCTTCACAAAAACAATCAAATCTGAATCTGGACAAGCACTTATTCTGGCTTCCAATCTGTAGGAAACATAAAAGAATGAAGGAAATTGTCAAAGATACAAGAGAGATTCAGTTAGCAGACTAGAATGTAGAAAAATATTATAAAATCAATGATTTGGCTTAACTTTACAAATGCATTAATTTAAAAAGACATAAAAACATATCAACTGAACACAAACACTGCAATTATAAAAGAGAAATTTTACAACACTGACAAGATTGTACATGATATGAAAGAATTCTTGTATCTTAGAAATGGAATACTTTCAGATTATATAATACCTTTGAGTCATTTTAAATTAATCCAATGGTGATGAAGAGAGGTTTATTGGGAGAGTAAATGAAACAAGACTGGTACATGTTGATGCATGTAACTGGAGTTCTGGCTGAGCTCTCCTGGCTGAGCTCTCCGAGCCCTCTCTGGCTGAGCTCTCCTTAAAGTAACAGATGCTTTGAGCCAACTTGATAGCAGTGCTTTCATGAAAATTACAAAGTTAGCAGACACGTGAGGGTGTGCTCACACACAATGATAAAAGTTGGCTGGCAAAGTTATATTCTAGAATTTCAACTAGAGAATGAGCTGTGGTGCCTGGAGTTCACAGCTCATTTATACACAAGAAGCTTATATAAATATATCACCCATCTTTTAGGATTCTTCTTATTTCAGAATAAAGGTAATGAAGAAATGAAAAAGATGAGCACTTACAAATTGTTTCCTGGTCAAAATAATGGTGGAATGTATGGACATCTATAGTCAACTTAAAAACAAAGTAAATATGTTTCACTTGGTCTCCCTAAGAACAAAATGAGATGAGTAAATAGCAATGTAAAACTGCGATTTCCCAAAGAAAGGCTTGCCTGTTAAAAGCTGTGGGGTTTCTACCAAATGACTGTAGAAACTACCAGAAGTGAGGGTAGGAAATAGTTTTGAACACCATTGCTCACCTTTGTCAGTCAACAGTAATGTCTTTATGATCACAAAATCTTGACATTTTAAATATTTACCAGGATTTTTTTTTGAGATAGCCTCACATCTCTCCACTTTAGTAATAAAGCTTTGTTCTTCTATTGTATTTCAAGTCCAGCTGAAGCACCAACATGAGCGAAGTGCATCACTATTTTCTTTTCGTTTTCTTTTAAGCAGTGAGGGCTCTGGGTACCAATTACTGTATTGATACAACTAGGTCATTAGTTCTATCATGATCTTTGATATATCTTGTTTTAAACAGATCCTCTAGATATCAACTCAAACATAAAAAGTATGACTCCTAAAGGAAAAAGCTATCCTTTTCAGAGACTTTATCATTGTTTCATTAGCTATCCTGCATTTCTAGTGCATCAAAAATGTAATAAAGTTTGTGAAAAAATAGGCTATTTAACATTTTAAGAAAACATGTATGACATAAAATGGGTTACATGTTTATTTGAAATGATTGTAACTCATCATACATTTCAATGATATGAAGAGAGAAGGAATGGCAGAATGGCAATCTACACAGACTCTTGAGTCCTAGTCAATGGGTTTGAAACCAGACTTCTGCCACATACTAGCAGGTTGGACAAGTCAATTTAATCCTGTTCCAATTGCCTCATCTGTAAAATGGGAGCAGTAATAAGATCTACTTAATGATCAAATGAGGTAATAACATAAAGTGCTTAGAACATGATAAGTACTCATTAATTTCTGTTACTTTTATAATCTCTGTTAATTTTAACACTGGTACTATCCATATGCTAGATAGGAGAAGTTTTTCCAAAGGACAGAAACTCAATGTATTCTAACTATGAAAAGTAAAGATTTTTTCATATCCTTAAAATGATATCACTTGCTTCTAGCATTATGCAGAGTAGAATTATTTAAAAATATGCTGAGATTTTAGATGCTTTATATAAATAAATACTAATCTTTCACAAAGTGCTTTATTTTTTCCAAATAATTTTTTAACTCCATCTAATTTTTCACTATAGCTCATATATCCTGAGAAAATATGAACACTAATATGTCACATTATTTTAAAAATTATGACACGCTAAGTAAAAAATTATAAATTATGGCAGAATAGGTACTTGATCTCAATGGCATTTTTAAATAGATGACTCAATGTATGATCACTGTTTTCCACAATTTCTTTCTTGCGTCTCAACATTTTTTATAATTCATGAAAATGTAGGATTTTTTCTACTATAAAAAAGAAGGCATGTGTATATACATATATGCTGATTTATACTTAGCCAAGGCCTTGAAAAAAAAAATCAAGGAGGCCAAATCAATCAATCAATCACACACACACACACACACACACACACACACACACACACACCCTGTATTAATAAAAAGGCGTTTGTTTGCCTTTCATTATTTCAAGAATTGCCTTAAACCTTCATTTTCCTTTCTATGCAGTTTATTTATCCAACCAAATTATTAGATCGCTAACCTTTTAATTTGCTAAGAATCTCTGGAGCTGGCTATATGTATGCATTTGACTTCAAATATTTAATTAATGAAGACAATTAGAAATACACATATAAATTGGACTTCCAGCAGTTACGTTATATTATTACCTGATTTGTAATAATATAATAGTTTTAAATAATGTAAGATACAAAATAGGCTATTTTAAAATTTCTCTTTTTCACTATTTATTAATACAATATAAAGTAATGAAAGATATGTTAAAGTATTAGCCACCTCTAATTTGTAGCAGCTTTCTAAAGTCTGGTACCAAATTCAAATTTTTGGCAGGTTTATTTATTATACATGCACACTTTTCTCACATGCACAAACATGTATTTTATGTAGTGTTTTTATGTGCTTTAACATCTCTGTGAGACTTTACTCAGATAACTATTTTAATCCAAATTTCAAATAGATTACTAAAAATCACCAATATTTAATTAACATATTATGATCTATTGAAGTAAGCAACTAAGTTGCCTCATATATCACTAAAATCCTGTGTATAGTACTTACAGGGAGCTTAACTATCCTATGCATATAATTGTATGGATTCTATGATATTTTTACCCTTAATATGCACTCTATCTTTTGACACTGCTTCCATATTTTCATATGTTAGTATCTTTATAATTGATAGATTAAATACATTTGTTGTTTATAACAGAAACTTCATAAAATTATGTTCCCTTAGAGGAAAATATGCCATATATATTCACTGCATGTTCTTGTCATCCTATCTCCTTTTCAATCAATTTTTTTTAATATCACTCTTTTCCTTCTCACCTTCTCTTCACTCCTATGGTTTACAGGTGTAATGATGTCAGCCTCAAAGCCCAGCACAGGTAGTAAGGAGAGTGGGGCAACACAGTATCCCAGTACATCATAAGGCTGGATGCTGAGGAGGAAGTTGTGCTGTAGAGGATTTGGAGGCAATGCTCTGAAGCCAAGGAAGCAGATAGGTGCATGGACAAGATGGGGCCTGTGAAGGATATGGCCAAAGAGATGCCAAAATATTTATGAGTATACATAAGTACTCACAATGTGTACTTATTGTACTTTGTACTTACATTGTTATCTGTGAATAAATGTAAGTACTCACAATGTGTATTTATTGTACTTTGTACTTATTGGAAGTACAAATACTTACTGGAAGTACAAAGTACAATAAGTAACATTAAGTAGAAAGTACAATAAGTGCACATTGTGAGTACTTATGTATACTTATTCCAATAAGTAAAAAGTAAATAAGTACTTATAATAAGTAAAAAGTACAATAAGTATATGTATTAATGGTGTGGGAATCAGGTTTATCATTGTCTGAGAACAGATTCATAATTCTGGCAAAGGAAGACAGCTGAAAAGAACCCCAATGTGTTTGACTGAAATTGTAAATATTGATATGAACTCGTGAGTTTTATTTATACATACACAGACACAAATACACGTTGATAAGTAGAAATGGTTATATATGTGTGCATTTGCCTATACATACTAGTTTTTTATTATTTGAAGTATTATGTTCTATACAATTGCTGTGAATATGGGATTAGCAGAAACTAAAACCACTGTTTTTAGAAAAAAATATATAGTTAGGTTCCTGTGAGGCTCTGGTTACACTTTTGTCAACTGATCATTACATAACCTTGTTTTAGGTGTATTTCTGCTTAAAGACACTTTATTGAATATATATTGTTATTTCATAGTCAACACAGCACTATAGCTCACACCTGAATGGACTTTGTCTAGCACATATTTTCTCTGTACATCATATCACAGGCTTCTTGTGCTTAGGAACATTAGGCAGCACTTTAGCACTACCCTGGGGTCATTTTAAACAGCAAAATCATGAAAACAGCAAGACGTGAAAAATGTAGCACTAAACAGATCACATAGAGGACACTTGTTTATAGCATGAAGATGAAAACAGGAAGGGAGAACATTTCCTTATTTTATCTCAACTGGGAACACCTTTACGGGGTGCCTCATATTTTTTGTCACTTTGAGCATGTTCATGAATAAAGCAAAAGAATCATGAGTACTGATTTTAGGGTTTCAAATAAATTTTAGCAAGTAAGTGGATTCACAAATATAAAACCCAAGAAAAATAAGAATAAAGCTGTATATCTACATATCTATCTAGTTGTACATATTTTTCAGCTCTGTCTACTGGGAGGGCATAGAAGCACTGCGCACATCTAGTTTTTGGGTATTGGTATCTAAATACCATCTTCTACTAAAATGGGCAGGCAGCCTTGCAGAAATGGCTGATTTCAAAATGGGGACAAGAAAAGTACAATATAAGCTTGCACATTGAGTCAAAAAATAAGGCATAAGGAAATGCTCAGAGTAATGGAACATGAAGAGAACACAGTAGCCAGATTGACATGGCTCTTATTGGCTAAATTTAGAATAATTTTAACATCAAAAAAACAATGAGAGTATCAGACTGAACCCAATGAATAGAAAGGAAATCTATTAGACTAAATGTTTGTGTGTACGTGTATTTACATATTATATATACACACTACTTTCACTTCACTAAGAAAAGTAGTGTGTATATACTAATTTCTTAGACAAAAAGAGAGCATCAAATGCAGGAAAAAAATGTAGGAAGAATGATATAATTAGTATTAGGCAGCCACAATAGTGGTCCCCCCTCTAGTGAATAGAGAGGGGAGTCATCAATGGATTAGTGGATTCTATGAATGGTAGGTAGATGTATGACATAGAAGAGGATATTAGCATAATATCTCAATAGTTATCCACAAAGTATGAATCATAAGTTAATTAAAATAAAATCATGGTAGAGGTTTTTATAAAAACTTAAATGTTTTTTCAATTAATATAAAGGGGCAGACTGTGATGAGGATACCTCCTTGGTGGGTGGGGCATCTCTGAAAAAATTCAGCAGCACACTAGGAACTTATAAATAAAGCCCCAACTTCCCAGGAAAGAGCACCTGGGAAAAAAGGTAGTTATGAGTTCTGCTGCAGCAGACTTAAACGTACCTGCCCAGCAGCTCTGAATGGAAAAACGTTGCTCACAGCTCAGCACTTGAGCTCCTATAAGGGACAGACTGTCTCTTCAAGCAGCTCCCTGACCCCCATATATACAAAGAGACACCTTAGAAAGGAGAGCTCAGGCTGACATCTGGTGGGTATCCCTCTGGGACAGATAACAGAAGAAGAAACTGGCAGCAACCCTTACTGTTCTGCAGCCACTGCAGGTGATCCCCAGAAAAGCAGGGCCTGGAGTGGACCTCCAGCAGTCCTACAGCAGAGAGACCTGACTGTTAGAAGGAAAACTAAGAAACAGAAAGAAATAACTTCAACATCAACATAAAGGACATCCACTCAGAGACCCCATCCGAAAGTCACCAACTACAAAGACCACAGGTACATAAATCCACAAAGATTGGAAGAAACCAGTGCAAAAAGTATGAAAACACCAAAAACCAGAACACCTCTCCTCCTTGAAGGGATCACAACTCCTGACCAGCAAGGAACACAGCTGGATGGAGAATGAGTCCGATGAATTGACAAAACAGTCTTCAGAAGGTGGGTAATAACAAACTTCTCTGAGCTAAAATAACATTTTCTAACCCAATGCAAAGAAACTAAGAAACTTGAAAAAATGTTTGATGAAATGCTAATGAGAATAAATAGCTTAGAGAAGAATATAAATGACTTCACAGAGCTCAAACACAACACGAGAAACTCACAAAGCATACACAAGTGTCAATAGCCGAACTGACCAAGCAGAAGAAACGATAAAAGATTGATGATCAACTCAATGAAATAAAATGAGAAGGCAAGATTAGAGAAAAAAGAGTGAAAAGAAATGAACAAAACATCCAAGAAATATGGGGTTATGTGAAAAGACTTAAACTACGTTTGATAGGTGTGCCTGAGAGTGATAACTAAAATAAAACCAAGTTAGGAGAGACTCCTGAGGATATTATCCAGGACAACTTCCCCAACCTAGCAAGGCAGGCCAACATTCAAATATAGGAAATACAAAGAACACCACAAAGATATTCCTCAAGAAGAGCAACCCCAAGGCACATAATCGTCAGATTCACCAGGGTTGAAATGAAGGAAAAAATGCTAAGGGCAGCGAGAAAGGTTGGGTTACCCACAAAGGGAAGCTCATCAAACTCACAGCAGATCTCTCAGCAGAAACCCACAAGCCAGAAAAGAGTGGGGGCCAATATTCAACATCCTTGAAGAAAAGAACTTTCAACCTAGAATTTCATATCCAGCCAAACTAAGCTTCATAAGCGAAGGAGAAATAAAATCCTTTATGAACAAGCAATTGCTGAGTGATTTCATCACCACCAGGCCTGTCTTACATGAGATCCTGAAAGAAGCACTAAACATAAAAAGGAAGAACCAGTACCAGTCACTCCAAAAATGTATAATATGGTAAAGACCACTGACACAATGAAGAAACTGTGTCAACTAATGGGTAAAACAACCAACTAGCGTCAAAATTTGCAATCTACCCATCTGACAGGGCTAATATCCAGAATCTACAAAGAACTAAAACAGATTTACAAGAAAAAAAAACAAACCCATCCAAAAGTGGGTGATGGATATGAACATACGCTTTTCAAAAGAAGACATATAAGAGGGCAACAAACATATGAAAAAATGCTCATCATCACTGGTTATTAGAGAAAGGCAAATGAAAACCACATTGAGATACCATCTCACGCCAGTTAGAATGGCGATCATTAAAAAATCTGGCGACAACAGATGCTGGAGAGGATGTGGAGAAATAGGAACACTTTTACACTGTTGATGGGAGTGTAAATTAGTTCAACCATTGTGGAAGACAGTGTGGTAATTCCTCCAGAACCTAGAAATAGAAATTCCATTTGACCCAGCAATCCCATTACTGGGTATATACCTAAAGGATTATAAATCTTTCTATTATAAAGACACATACACAAGTGTATGTTCATTGCAGCACTGTTCACAATAGCAAAGACCTGGAACCAACCCAAATGCCCATTGATGATAGACTGGACAAGGAAAATGTGGCACATATATACCATGGAATACTATGCAGCCATAAAAAATGATGGGTTCATGTCCTTTGTAGGGACATGGATGAATTTGGAAACTATCATTCTCAGCAAACTTACACCAGAATAGAAACTCAAACACCACTTGTTCTTACTCCTAGGTGGGTGTTGAACAATGAGAACACATGGACACAGGGAGGGGAGCATCACACCCTCGGGTCTGCTGGTGGGAATAGGAGAGGGACACTGGGGGTAGGGAGGTTAGGGAGGGATAACATGGTGAGAAATGCCAGATATAGGTGACGGAGGGATGGAGGCAGTAAACCACATTGCCATGCATGTACCTATGCAGCAATCCTGCATGATCTGCACATATACTCCAGAACCTAAAATGCAACAAAAAATATACCTGTATGGACACACACACACACACACACACACACACACACAATTCTTTGAAGTTTAACCTTATTTGGAGATGTCTCAGTGGTTATTTTATTCCATGTATTTAAATCAATATTCTTACACTAAAACATATGGAGATTTTATGTAATATTTTCATGTATTTTTGCCTCCCAACTAGGTTTAGGAACAAATTCTTCCAGGGTATTTTTCTCAATAACAATCATAATAACATGAACGAAATACTATTCTACTACCACCATTACTATTGTCAATGTTAATTCCGAATAGAAAACCATTGCTTTGTCAGCCCAGTGACCCTATTCCTGTATTGGGAAGTGCAGTTTTCATCTTTTTAGACATTCTTTATTATACCATTCCAATCCTATAGTTCTCAAGGGCTCTTCCATTTTAACATGACACCATTACACAAGCTCATTGCCCAAAGATGAGCAGCAGATCCAGGTAGGAATATCACGTAGATTTTGTGAGTGTTTTTAAAACTGAAAGGGGGTGCTTCCAAAGTAGCAAATGCTGTGAGTCAGGAAGTCTGACAGTTGTTAGTTATATGATAGTTAACATGTGGAAAACTCACACCAGAATAAGAAATTTCAAAACAATATCAAAGACATAGATGAAAGATAGAGGTAGATTCCTATAGGGTCTGAAATTCTCCCATTGATGCTAAGGTTTAGCTGCATCCTTACTCTTCCCATGATTTGATTACTTAATTCTCCCATTTACCTTGTAAGCTAATAAATTTCTTCTTTGCCAAAGCCAATGAAGTTTCTGTCATCTGCAAAAAAAAAAAAAAAAAAAAAAGAGTTTCGGTTAATGAAATTATCATCCTCTTCATTATTCTACTTATCATAAAGAGCACTACTGTCAAATATTTTTGAGGTAATAAAATAGAAACCATTTTCTTGGTTAAATTTGGGCATATAGAGAGAATAGCTATAAAATGTAGCATTTTGTAAATATTATGTAAAAACGTAAAATAATATTGTTACTTTTCACAAAGAAATAATAATTTAGAGATATTTCAAAGAAAAGAAGTAAAAATTTAATGATCTGCAAATTTAATTCCCATTGGAGTCTGAAAATTAATGAAACTATGTGAACCTGTTAAAAACAGCTTTTATTTGGCAAAGGTAAAATGTAAGATTTTTAAATAAATTCTCTCTTTGATGTATATGTGGCAGAAAGATTTATGAGGCATTATTCTACTACTTAGGGAATTTGCATTACTTTAGGGAAAGTATAAAATGTTCAAGAATTCAAAATGTTACAGAAAGTCATTCCCATTTCTTTTTCAATAAGCCAAAATTTAAACTACCAGTCATTGCTATTTTAATTATTAAATCTCAAAATTTGTGGGATATTAGTGAATAGATTGCAAATGAAATAAGATGAGAAAATAAATACAGAGCAATAAAATGGAATTAACTAAAATGCAGATAGTAAATGCTAATTGATATAAAACATATTGCCAAAATTTGTACAGTGGGTTCATCACTTGTAAGCACAATGATCTTGGGCAGTTTATTAAACTTCTCTGCCTCAACACTGTTATCTGTAAAACAGAAAATGTAATGTGATCAACCTCATACACAGTGTGATTTTATTAAGTAAATTAATATACATAAAGCTCTTAGAACAGTGTCTTGCATCCATTACATTCTCATATTAGTATTTTTCACTAAGATCATTTTTGTTTATTATGCTAATATTTTAAAAAACATTCTTGATTATATTAAAATGCTCTGGGAGTTTTAAGGTTGTTTTATCACATAAAAAATTTGTTCTCAGATGCCTAAATCTTCTGTAATGCTATTGTATCTCATATGTAGCAGACAGTATTTGATTAAGATGGGTTATAAAATGGATTTTATAGACTAATATGTATATATCTATTGCTCTGTGCCAAAAAAGTGTGTATCTAACACTTATGTGGTAGAATTAATTATCTAAATTAGCTTCTGCATAACATTTAGTACTCACCAAAAGGCAATTTATTGCTCTGTGATAAAGGATTCCACTGATTTTAAGAAATGAATTCAGTTTTAATATACTTTTCCTATTGGCTGGTTTTATTTTTCACAGGGAGAGGCACATATATTCTCATTTCCCCCACTGAAAATGTTGAGAAACTTCATTTATTATTGGCCATTTAGGCATTTGCTTTTATATAGTACCTGATTATATTTTTGTTCATGGGTTCTGTTGGCTTCTCTGTCTGTACATTTTTTTTTGAGTGTGCTGCCATTTAATTATGGAAAAAAATAAAAGAATACATATTTGTTATTAATCACATAGACCACTTAAGGAAAATCTGTGTGAAAAAGTAGGGACAAAAGTTATCTCTGGGGAATATTTTTTATGTATAGGAATCTGTCTCTCTATGTAGTATATCTCTGTCTGTTTTGCCATCTGTCTATATGTTTATCTATTCCATATTATCTATCTTTTTTCATGTGTATACATTGAAAATATCTTCCCCCACATAATAGCTTTTTTTTTCCCACTCATCTAATGGTTTGTTTTAAAGAAAAAACATCTCTTAATATCATGCAGTTTATATTTTTTCACTTTTAGGTAAGTACTGTTTATAGTATTTAAGAAACTGTTGTCTCCCTCAGTGTCATAAAGTGTGTCATTGTTATCTTCAAGAAATTGTAGACTTGCGTTTTATATTTAGATTTATAGTTCATCAATTGATTTTTGTGTATGGTGTGACTGTGAAAGAGACATTTATCTATGTACAAACACATACATATATAAAAACTATATCGTACTTCCATTTAAATATCAAATTGCAGTGGCACCATTAATTGGAAATATCATGCTATCTCCTTTGTACTTATATATCTCTTTTGTACTTATGTATCACTTCTGTCATAAACTGACTGTATTTAAAGGGTCTGTTTCTAGACAATACTATGTTCCATTTGGTAGCAGTGTCTAGCTTGTGTCAGTACCACATAATATTAACAACTATAGCTTTATAAATCTTGTATCCATATTATAATGCCTTCAGATTCATTCTTCTTTATTATTGTCATAAGTATTCCTGCCTTTAAATTTGCATATGACTTTTAATATTCATTTGTCATTTCCAGCCACAGAACACATGGAATAAATCTAATTGTAAATTTATTAAATGCACGTAAGGATACTGGAAGCAGCAACATATTAAAAATATTGAACCCTGCTGGGCTTGGTGGCTCATGCCTATAATCCAAGCACTTTGTGAGGCAAGGTGGAAAGATCACTGGAGGCCAGGAGTTTGAGACCAGCATGGGTAATATAATGAGATCCTGTCTATAGAAAAAAAAAAAATAGCTGGCCATAGTGGCACACACCTGTAGTCCTAATTACTCAGGAGTCCAAGGTGGGAGGATAACTTTAGCCCAGGAGGGTGAGGCTGCAGTGAGCCATGACTATGCCTCTACACTACAGCCTGAACAACTGAACAAGACCATCTCTCAAAAAAAGCTGAATCTTCCAAACAATGAACATCATATAGCCCCCTTTCAGTAGTACTGAAAAGAGAAATTGGTATAAATTATACCAATTGTAATTTTCAATTTTTTATTGCAGGTATACTAAATATATTTCTAACTGTAATTGTGTTATAATGAAAATTTATTTATCTCCAACAGTTCATCCATAAAATTTTTTGATTACTACACACACTATCAACCTTCCATGAATAATGCCAATTTATTTTCTTACATTCTAATCATTATAAATTTAATTATTTTCACCATTATATTGCTCTGACCAAGCTATGCATTAAAATGTAAAATGAAGACAATTACAGCCTTTCTTCATTCCCTATCTTTAGGGAAGTGCTCTTACTAATTCATGAAGAATAATGGTTTCTGAAGAATTTTTGTGTATAATCCTATTTATATTAATGAAGTACCTATTCCTATTGGTTTATAGTTTAATTTTCATTATTTTTCAGAACACAAATGGGTGATATTGAGTGTTTAATTCTGTCAAATCCCTAACATCTAATGTTTTAGAGCATAGTTGTTAGATTTAACCAGTTTAGTAATATTTGTCTTTGAATATTTTGTCTTTTTCCATTTGAAATGGGTTCTATATTATGCTTATATTTTTTATCTTTCTATTTGTTTTCTATTTGATACATCTGCTATATATGTATTTTGTCTCTTTTTGTTTCCTCTTTTGATTTAATCAAATGTTTATTTCCTTCCTCTATTAGTATATTGATTAAACATTCATATACTTCTTTTTGTCCAGAAGAGATTGTATCATATATTCCTGAATAATTAGAACCTAATTGATATTTCTTTACTCTTTGATTTTTCTATAACCTTAGAATTCTTAATGCTTTCCTCTTGTGTCATTCTGCATTTTAATCATATGTAAATATTAAAAACCAAGGCATTTATTATCTTATTATAATTATTACTATTCTTTTGAATTGATATTAATTTTATCCACATATTTAACCTTTTGGATATTTGATGGGTTTGTCTAAAATATTTTTTCTTTTTTCCAAAGAATCATTTTAGTATTTCTTTTAGTATTGGTGTGTTAGCAATGAATTCTTTGTTTTTGTTGTCAATATTTTCTCCAAACCCTTTAAATATCTTGTTCCATTAATTTTGAGCTTCCATATTTTCTATTAAAAGTTAGTTTGTTGTGGCCAGGCACAGTGGCTCACACCTGTAATCCCAGTACTTTGGAAGGTCAAGGGAGGTAGATCAACTAAGGTCAGGAGATTGAGACCAGCCTGACTAACATGGTGAAACCCCGTCTCTACTAAAAATACAAAGTTAGCTGGGCATGGTGGCAGGTGCTTGTAATCCCAGACAGTTGGGAGACTCAGGCAGAAGAATCACTTCAACTTGGGAGGTGAAGGTTGCAGTGAGCTGAGTGCACACTAGTGCACTCCAGCTTGGGCAACAAGAGAAAAACTCTGTCCCAAAACAAGCCAAAACAAAACAAAAATTAGCTTGTCATTATTATTGTTGCTTTGAAGGAAATGAAATTTTTTTTTGGTCTGGCTGCTGCTTTTGTTTTGAGTTATTGGTTGTGTTTATCCTGATATATCTCAGTGTGGTTTACTTTGTGCATATTCCAACTAAGGTTTACAGAAGTTCTAAAATCTATACTTTAATAACTTTCTTCAGCTTTGGAGAATTCTTGGTGACTTTCTATATTTCTTCTGTCATATTATTTTCCTCTTTTCTCTTTTAGAATTTAATTAACATATATTAGATTTTTTATTGTGTCTTATATAGCTTTTACATCCTGTTCTAAGTAATCTATGGAATTTTTTTCTCCATGAATTCTGGATTTTTTAGACTTTCTTGTGTTCCAGTTTTTAGTCAATTAGTCAACTCTTTAATCTTCTACTAAAAACAACTATTCATTGAATTTAAGAAGGTTATCTACTTAGATTCTGAGAATCTCACCTTGTATTTCAAATAATGGCAAAGGAAAAAAAAAGAAAACCAACTGTGAGCCATATTAATTATGCTTTGTAATATTTTTGTATTTTTCATGTTTTCACATATTAGGGACTTGCTGATCCTGGGAGAACTGCTTCCCCCAATATTTGTTGATTCCCAAAGATACAAAGAACTCACATGCAATCATGCTTTTCACAGGCAAACAAACTAACCCAGAACCCATATCCCCAACCACATTTTAAAATCATATTCTTATAGTCCGGGCCATGATTTTCTTGCCCTAATTACTCCGGAGTCAGACACCAGACAACTAGGAAGCGCTCCTACAAAATGGAGCCTGCCAAAATGACTCCAACTAGCTAATTCTAAGCCTGCTCACACAACCTTGCCCATTTCTTTCTGCAAAAGAACACAATAAATGCTCTTGCCCACATTTCACCACAGTCTATCTTCCTCCTAACCAACCCTGCTGCTTTTCCATGTGCCTCCCTCATAGTGCAGCGTGTCTCTTTCCCTTTGGATCTGTAGTTATAATAACCTTTGGCAGTTGTCTCCTGGTCTTTTGGCCTCATCATACCTGAGTAAATAAAGAAAACTTACATTTTAATACATGTGTTGAGGTCATTTATTTACATATCTCTTCACATTAGAATCCTAACCTCTAGAGACTCTAATTTCTCAGGCTCCACTCCTGTGAAAATAACAAAAGCCCTGATATTGTCTATGCCCTCTAGGAGGAGGCTTCTGTCAAAGTACTTCATACAAAATTCATCCAGTTGCTCTTTTCTCATATTTGGAAAATGTGTCAAGAAAACAGTAGCTAGAAAAAAATTTTCTACCTCTACAGTCACTTTTCAGCTCTGAAATGTTCTGCTTGTTGTCTAATTTTTTTTTCATGTTCCTAAGTCAAACCTATAAGTCAATTACCATTTCCCCCATACAATTAAAATACTTGCCAATTTCACAATCCAGGCTGTCCTCTTCCATATAACCCAATTCTCATCTACCACATATGAAAATGGTAGTAGATCCAGCTTTTCAGGGGTTCTTAGGATCCATGATTATCATTAACATTGGGATTCTTGTTGCCATCTGATAAGTGAGTAATGCAACTTCTGGATCCTATTCTCAGGATATTTTATCTAGTCCTGTTTCAGTTTTTAGTTTACAGTATATATTTGCTCCTAATAAATGGCAATAGTTTGTTCCATTTGTATTAATAATTGATAGTATCACAGTTTTCCAGCTAAGAGCAATATACAGATCCCTAATATGCACAGGCATGCATGAGAAATTAATATGGAAGTCCTGTATATCTCATTCTTATGACATATTCCTGCAATTTTCTTTATCCCTGTAGCATCATGTTGATATTTTTACTATGTGCAATTAATACTGACATACATTTTGGCATTCTAGCACAGTTTGCTGCACCAGGTGATTCATGAGCACTGGAAATTTGGTGTTCCTGAACATATTCAGTAGCCACTTTTAGATTATTATTTAAAATGTCTCCTTGATACAGACAGGAAATATTATTCATTACCTGAAACTTTGCATTGATTGCACATCTTAACTTAAAGGGTGAGATGTCCCTGATTATGGAAATGGAGCCTTGAAGTCTCAGCTTAAGAGCTAACTTGGAAATGACACTCTGGTAGTTAGCCATTAGTCTGCAAAATGTAGCCTATACTTAGAACCAAGAAACATTATATAATGCTGTGTTCCTGGTTGCTAGAATTCCAAGAAATTGATCTTCTCAGAAAGATTTCCAGTGACATATGTGGCTAATTTATGCTTCTGTTCCCACAACTTAATGCCCTTTTGGCTTCGAGTTTCTGGCTCCAGGTGGGAGATAATACCATGAGCATTTAATAGCATAATAGCATTTCACTAAACATAAAGCTGCAGCAGATATATCTGGGTCTTCCCATGTTAATAGGCTGGTAGGAAAACAAATGAGTTATTTTACTGGAATGGATAATTTACTTAGTTAGTATGAGGGGACAAGGTTACAGTTCAATCATGGGACAAGGCTGAATATTCTGGAACAGAGTATTCATTGGGATAAGTCTTGCTGCTTACATGACCACTGAAAAGTATAAATAAAAAATTGAGAAATTGTGCCCCCCAAAATCATGGTTACCAGGGATGTGGGTCATCCAGGGAATAAAATCTGAATTGTTAATTCACAAGTCAGACCTTTTAGATGAACTAAACTTCTGGCTAATGTTGAGTAGAGAACAGGTGACATAAAACGGGAGTAAAGATTATTAGTTCTAATAAGACTGCTGTATTTGTTACCCATAGTATATTAATAATTATTAGTGGGAACAAATTTAAATTCAGAGGAAAAAAAGATACGTAAGAACTGCAGAATGAGTGTTATAATCACTTAATGAAATATAACATACACTACAGATGAAGTAATTAACTAGGATGTGATTTAAATCTCTATTAATGCTGCCACATGGTAAACATGATTTAAAATATCCAACAGCAGATACTTATTAAGCCATCAGTGTTCTGCCAGACACTTTGCTGGTTTGTGTGGACATAAAAGATAACTTACACATCGTTTCTTCTCTCATGTCAGAAACTGTGGCTAAATTGCTTTATGAATTTTATCCTTGCTGTCACATTTACTGACATGAATTTGAATGGCAAGGAGGTACAGAAAAGACTGTCATTACAATATTTACCTGGAACTCATGTTCTTTGGGTTTTAACAAAATGCATGATGAAAACATATTCAAAATATTTGACCGTATAATTATTTCTTGTACAAACTGTTACAGCTACTACACCTGAAGCTGTCCAAGATATGAATGACTTTTTCACTGAAGATAAACAGAAATATTTTGGTTTACAAATACTTCATATATGAAATAAAATATATAAATAAGATGATTGTATCTAAAAATTTTGGTGTCTCAAAACAAAGTCTAAAGTAGGCTAGGCTAAGATGTGATGTTTGGTAGGTTAGGTGTTTTAAATGTATTTTCAACTTATAAAAATCTTCAACTTACTAGGGGTTTATGGGGATGTAACCCCAATATAAGTCCAGGAACATCTGCACATGTATTTTTCCCTATCCTGCTATGAAAAGCTAAAACCCCTTTGATCGTATATAAAACCAACATACTAAGACTCCTGCAGGTAAGCAGAAGAAGATACACTGGCTATCGATCTCAAGGTCCAAGACACAACACCGTGGTGAGTTAGCCAGGATTTATTTTTGATTCATATATCCCCAACTTGGAGTAAAATAAATGGGCAACCCAGAAACACCAACAGACAAAGACACAAAGACAACAATCCCCGCTTTATCTAGAGAAAGGGCAGGCTATCAAGGCAGCAAACTTTTAGTCAATAACCTCACTACTACAACCTGATGCCACAGAAAAAAAATGAGCCCACCCCTACCCCTACCTACATTGCTATAGGTTGAGTGGGGATGTTAGACATCGACCTTTCAGAGGCTGTAACAAGGTGCTCTAACTCCAATAAAGGATTCTTAGAAAAAGCCAAGTAGAAATCCAGGACTGACATCGCTACTGACCAATAATGAGCCAGCAGCCCCTTTCCCTATGTTAGTTGACACAACTGACATGAGCTTCTACCTCCAGCAGCAACAAAAATCTCACCCCTTTCTGAAAGGGTGCCGACAGCACAGGCCAGGTAGAGAGTTCAGATTTCACCACTACCAGTAAAATGGTCACCCTGACCACACTGTTAGTGGAGGCTTCGTGGTGAGTAGCACCCCTAGCCCCACCTAGCAGTAAGGGGGAGATTCCTCTCCCCTTCACATGTTTGCAGCAGTCGGCAGGAAGATGGACTTCTACTTCTACCTGGTGGTAATAAGGTGGCACCCTCAGCTTCATCTGCAAGAATGGTGTCATAGAAAATCATTGAAATACAATATTTGTGATTGATTAATATTCTTATACCATGATACCAAAATGTACCTATTTTAATTGAAAAGCATTTCTCATATCAACAATCTTGCATGTTCTTCACATGTACCCCAAAACCTAAAACACAATTTTATGTGTGTGTGTATATGTGTGTGTGTGTGTGTGTGTGTGTGTGTGTGTATATATATATATATATATATATATATATAAATGAGGTGGAGGTGGAGCAAGATGGTTAAATAAAAGGCCCCACCAATTGTCCCCCACCTAAGGACATCAAGTTAACAACTATCTACAGAGAAAAAAAAAACACCTTTGTAAGAACCAAAAATTAGGCGAGCCCTCATAGTACCTGGTTTTAATTTCCTATCACAAGAAAAGCCACTAAAGAGATAGAGAAAATAGTCCTGAATCACTGATGCCACCCCTCTCCCATCCCCAGTAGCAGCAGCATGGTGCAAAGAGAGGGTCTGGACCCTGAGGGAGGGAGAGGTAGAACACAGCTGTTGTGAGGCATTGAACTCGGTGCTGTTCTGTTAGAATGAAAGGAAAACCAGACCAATTTCAGCTGATGCCCACCCACAGTGGAGGTATTTAAACCAGCCCTAGCCAGGGGAATCACTTCTCCCAGCAGTCTGAACTTGAGTTCCCACAAATCTCACCATAGAGGGCTACAGTGCTGTGTCTCCAAGTTGACTTAAAGGCAATCTAGGCCATAAGGACTGCAAATCTTAGGTGAGTCCTAGTGCTGAACCAGGCCCAGGGACACTGGACTGAGGGTGCATGGGACATACTGAATCACCAGCTGGGGCAGCCAAGGGAGTGCTGGCATCACCCCTCCCCTATCCTCAACCACACAGTGCTCAGCTCCAAAAGAGACCTCTTCCTTCCACTTGAGGAGAGGAGAGGGAAGAGTGGGGAGGACTTTGCCTAACATCTTGGATACCAGCTCAGCTATAGCAGGTCACCATTGTAAGGCCCACAGTCCAGGCCCTAGTTCCTATACAACATTTCTAGACACATCCTAGACCAGAGCAGAGGGGAAGCCACTGTCTTGAAGGAAAGGATCCGGTCCTGGCAGCATTCATCACCTGCTAGCTGAAGAGCCCTTGGGCCTTGAGTAACCACAGTGATAACGAGGTACTAAATCAGGGCATTCAGTGAGCCTCTGAGAATTTCTCACTTCAGATGAAATGCAGCACATTACCAGCTGTGGTGGCTATGGAGAAACACTGCTTGAGAAAAAGCATAGGGAAAACTAAAGGAACTTTTTCTTGCACATTAGGTCCCACACAGACACAGGTCAGTAGAGCACCAAGCAGGATCTTGGGGTTCCCCAAATGAACTTAAGGAGGCACCAGGGACCAAGCCTGGATAAACAGAGACATGTCACCTTTCTGACAGGGAATTAAAAATAGCTGTGTTGAGGAAATTCAATATGATGAAGACAAAGAATTCAGAATTCTATTAGATTAATATAAGGATCAAAATAATTAAAAGGAATCAATCAGAAATTCTGAAGCTGAAAAAATGTAATTGATATACCTAAGAATGCTCCAGAGTCTTTTTTTTTTTTTTTTTTTTTTTGAGATGCAGTCTCGCTCTGTTGCTCAGGCAGGAGTACAATGGCATGATCTTGGCTCAGTGCAACCTCCGTCTCCCGGGTTCAAGCAATTCTCCTGCCTCAGCCTCCCAAGCAGCTGGGATCACAGGTGCTCACCACCACACCTAGCTAATTTTTGTATTTTTGTTAGAGACGGGGTTCACCATGTTGGCCAGAGTGGTCTGGAACTCCCTTCCTCAACTGATACACCCACCTTGGTCTCCCAAAGTGCTGGGATTACAGGCATAAGCCACTACACCCAGCCCATAGAATCTTTTAATAGCAGAAATGATTGAGCAGGATAAAGAAATAATGTAGTTCAAGAAGACTATTTGAGTATGCACAGTAATAAGAGACAAAAGAAAGAAAAATGAAGCACACCTACTGGATCTAGAAATAGCCTCAAATCTAAGAGTTATTGGCCTTAAAAAAGAGGTGGAGAAAGAGAGAGAGATGAAAAGTTTATTCATAGGGATAATAACAGAGGATGTACCAAATCTAAAGAAAGATATCAATATTCAAGTACAAGAAGGTTATAGAACACCAGCATATTTAACCCAATAAAGATTATCTCAAGCCATTTAATAATAAAACACCCAAGGAACAAGGAGATAGAATGGTTCCTAAAAGCAGCAGGAGGAAAGTAACAAATAACATGCAATAGAACTCCAATACATCTGGCACCAGACTTTTCAGTGGAAACCTTACAGGAAAGGAGATAGTGGCATGACATACTTAAAGTGCTGAAGTTAAAAACATTATCCTAGAAGAATCTATCTCACAAAAGATATGCTTCAAACATGAAAGAGAAGTAAAGACTTTTCCATACCAACAAAAGCTGAGAGTTTTCATCCACACCACACCTTTTCGATGAGAAGTGGTAAAGGGAGTACTTCCATCAGAAAGAAAAGGACATTAATGAGCAGTAGGTAATCACTTGAAGGTACTAAACTTACTGTTAATAGTAATTACACAGAGAAACACAGAATATTATAACACTGTAACTGTAGTGTTATCCTAAGCAGAGAGACTAAATGATGATCCAATCAAAAATAGTAATTGTAACAACTTTACAAGACATAGTCAGTACAATAAAATATAAATAGAAACAACAAACAGTTAAAAAGCAATGGGATGAAATTAAGGTATAGAATTCTTATTAGTTTATTTATTTATTTGCTTGCTTGCTTGCTTGTTTGTTTCTTTATGCAAACAGTGCTCAGTTGCTATTAGGTTAACATAATGGGTTATAAGGTAGTATTTTCAAGCCTCACAGTACCCTCAAACCAAAAAACATACAATAGAGACACAAAATATAAAAAGCAAGAAACTAAATTATATCCCCAGAGAAAAATTATGTTCACTAGAGGAAGAAAAAGAAGAAGGAAAACAAAATATAAAACAACCATAATACAAGTAACAAAATGGCAGAAGTAAGTCTCTACTTATCAATAATAACATTAAATGTAAATGGACTAAACTCTCCAATCAAAAGACATAGACTGGCTGAATAGATGAAAATCAAGAACTATTGATCTGTTGCCTACAAGAAACACACTTCACTTATAATGACACACTAAACTGAAAATAGAGGATTAAGAAAAAGATTTCATGACAATGGGAGCTGAACAAGAACAAGAGTCACTATGCTTATAGCAGAGAAAATAGATTTCAAGATAAAAACTGTGAGAGACAAAGAAGGTCACAATATAATGATAAATGGAACAACGTAGAAAGAAGATGTAACAATTTAACAAAGATATGCACACAACATTGGAGCACCTACATATATAAAGAAAATATTATTAGAGCTAAATAGAGAGATAGGTTCCAAAACCAGAGCAGCTGGAGACTCCAACACCCTACTTTCAGCATTGAACAGAACTTCCAGATAGAAAATAAAGAAAGAAACATCAGACATAACTGCACTGTAGACCAAATGGATCTAATATGTATTTACAGAATATTTTATTCAACATGCTTTTTCTCAGCACATGGATCATTTTCAAGGATAGACTATCTGTTAGGTCACAAAACAAGTCTTAAAACATCCAAAAATTGAAATAATATCAAACACCTTTTCTGACCACAATGGAATAAAACTAGAAATTAATAACAAAAAGGATTTTGGAAACTATATAAATACATGAAAATTAAGTAACATGTTCCTGAGTGACCAGTGGGTCAAAAAAGAAATTAAAAACAAAATTAAAAAATATTTTGAAGAAAATGATAACAGAAACACAATCTAATAACATATAGGATACAACAACAGCAGCACTAACAGGGAAGTATCTAATGATTCATATTAAATAATCAGAAAAGCAAGAGCAAACCAAACCCCAAGTTAGTAAAAAAAAAGAAATAATAAAGATCACAGCAGAAATAAATCAAATTGAAATAAAAAAAAACAATACAGTAAAACAAAATGCTGGTTTTTTGAAAAGTTAAACAAAACTGACAAATGCTTAGCCAGATGTAGAAAAAGAGAGATGATACACATAAGTAAAATTGAAAATGATAAAGGAGACATTATAGCTGATACTGCAAAAATTCAAAAGATTATTAATGGCTACTATGAGCAAACTACATGCCAATACTCTGGAAAATCTAGAAGAAATTGATGAATTCCTGGACACATACAACCCACCAAGATTAAACCATGAAGAAATCCAAAACCTAAATAGACAAATAGAAAGTAATGAGGTCACAGCTATAGTAAAAATATCTTCCAGTAAAGGAAAGCCTGGGATCCAATGGCTTCACTGCTGAATTGTACCAATTGTCTAAAGAAGAACTAATACTAATACCAATGCCACTCAAAGTATTACAGAAAACAGAGGAGGAGAAAATACATCCAAACTCATTATGAGGACTGTGTTATCAAGATGCTATAACTAGACAAAGACACATCAAAAAAGGGAAACTTCAGCAAAATAACACAAGAACAGAAAACCAAATACTGCATGTTCTCACTTATAAGTGGGAGCTAAACAATGCAAACACATGGACACAAGAAGGGAACAACACACACTGGGGTCTGTTAGGGGGTGGGCTGGGGGGAGGGAGAGCATTAGGAAATATAGGTCATGCATGGTGGGCTTAATACATAGGTGATGGGTTAATAAGTGCAGCAAACAACTATGGCACACGTTTACCTATGTAACAAACTTGTACATCCTGCACATGTACCCTTAGAACTTAAAATAAAAATCAGAACAAAGGGAAAAGGAAACTACAGATCAATAGTTCTGATAAATATCAATGCAAAAATTCTCAACCAAATAGTATCAAACTGAATTCAACAATACATTAGAAAGGTCATTCATTCATTATAACCAAGTAGGTCTTACTCCCTGTGATACAAGTATGGTTCAACATATACAAATCAATCAATGCAATACATCATATCTCAGAATGAAAAATAAAAATTATATGATTATTTCATTGATGCTAAAGAAAAGCACTGAATAAAATTCAACACCCCTTCATGATAAAATCTCTTTAAAAACTGGGGATAGAAAGCATATACCTCAACATAATAAAAGCAATATAGTATCATACTGAATGGAAAAAAATTGAAAGGCTTTCTTCTAAAACCTGCATTTGTCACCACTGTTATTCAACATAGCACCTGAAGCCCTAGTATGAGCAATTATACGAGAGAAAGATATAAATGGCATCCAAATTTGAAAGGAAAAGGTCCAATTATTCTTGTTTGCAGATGATATAATCATGTATTTAGAAAAACCTAATGATTCCACTAAAAAACTACTAGAACTGATTAAAAAAAAAAGTTTAGTAAAGTTGCAGGGTACAAAATCAACATACTAAAATCAGTAGCATTTCTATATGGCAACAGTGAACAATGCAAAAAAATAAATAAATCAAAAAAGCAATTCTGTTTACATTAGCCACACAAACCCAGAATATCCAAAGCTATGCCAGGCAAAAAGAATAAAACTGGAGGAATCACATCACCTGACTGTATATTGCAGAGCTTTTGTAACCAAAACAGCATGGTACTGTTATAAAAGCAGACACATAGACTAATGGAACAGAATATAGAACACAGAAACAAATCCACACACCTACAGTGAACTCATTTTTGACAAAGCTACCAAGAATATATGCCCAAGAGAAGACAATCTCTTAAATAAATGGTGCTGGGAAAATTGGACATCCATATGAAGAATAAAACTAGACTCCTATCTCTTTCCATATACAAAAATCAAACCAAAATTGAACACAGTCTTAAATATAAGACATCAAACTATGAAACTACTACAAGAAAACGTTGGGGAAGATTATCCAGGACACTGACCTGGGCAAACATTTCTTCAGGAATACCCTACACACACATAGGCAGCCAAAGCAAAAATGAATAAATGAGATCACATCAAGTTAAAAAGCCTTGGAACAGCAAGGATCCCATCAACAAAGTGGAGAGACAACCCACAGAATGGCAGAAAATATTTACAAACTACCCATCTGACAAAGGATAAATAACCAGAATATATAAGGGGTTCAAACAATTATATGGGGAAAAAATCTAGTAATCTGATTTATTAAATTGGGGAAAAGGTTTGAATAGACATTTCTCAGGAAAAGATATACATTTCTCAGGAAAAGATATACAAATGGCAAACAAGCATATGAAAAGGTGCTCAATATCATTGATCATCAGAGTAATGCAAATCAAAACTGCAATGAAATATCATCTGACCTCAGTTAAAATAGTTTACATCCAAAAGATGAGCAATAATAAATGCTGGCGAGGATGTGGAAAATAGAGAACCCCCATACAGTGTGGGAATGTAAATTAGTACAACCACTATGGAAAACAGTTTGTAGGTTCCTTAAAAAACTAAAAATTGAGCTACCATACTATTCAACAATCATTCTGCTTGGAAATCTATGCAAAAGAAAGGAAATCACTATATTAAAGAGATATCTGCTTTTCAGTTTGTTGCAACACTGTTTACAATAATTAGTATTTGGAAGCAACCTAAGCTTTTATCATCAGATTAAGGGATAAAAAAAATGTTGTGCCTATACACAAGGGAGTACTATATAGCCAAAAAAAGAATAAGGTCCGATCATTTGCAGCAACATTGATGGAACTGGAGATTATTATATTAAGCAAAATAAGCCAGACACAGAAAGACTACTATTATATGTTCTCTCTTAATTGTAGGATCTAAATATCAAAACAAATAAACTCATGGACATAGAGAGTGGAAGGATGGTTATCAGAGGCTGGGAAAGATAGTAAGGGCTAGTGGGAAGGTGGGGATAGTTAATGGGTACAAAAAATAGTTAAAAAGAATGAATAAGACCTACTGATTGATAGCACAACAGGGTGTCAAAAGTCAATAATGACTTCATTCTACATTTTAAAATAACTTTAAGAGTATAATGGATTATTTGTAACTGAAAGAATACATGCTTGAGGGAATGAGTAAATCTTACAAAAAGGAATAGAAAAATCTCAAACGGAATGAAAGTTAATAGATATCAACACTGAGATAACATAGAATTATCTAACAAAATTTTACAGTAGTGATTACATAAATGCTTCAATTAGCAATTATAAACATGCTTGCAACAAATAAAAGATCAAAACACTCAGCAAAGAAATGAAAACACTAAAGAAAAAAACGGAAGCTGTAAAGAAGGGCCAAATGAATATATTAGATCTGAAAAATATAATAACTGAAGTGAAAACTCAGTAGATGAACTGAAAAGCAGAACGGAGGCTACACAAAAAAATCAGTGACCTAGATGATCAAACAATAAAAATTACATAGTCTAGATATCACAACAAACATAGACTAAAATTTAAAAACTAACAGAGCCTCAGTAATCTGTGGGACTGCAATGAAAGATATAACACTCTTGTTATCAGAGTCACAGGCGGACACAAAAAGGAGGATGGGCTGAAAAAGTACTTAAAGAAAAAGAAAGATAAGAAATTTTTCAAATTTGGCAAGATAAATTTATAATTTCAAGAAACTGAACAAACTCCAAATAGGATAAACCCTCCAAATTCACACTAACATACAGAATAATTAAAACTTCTGAAACTAAAAGCAACAAAAAAACTTGAAAGTAGCCAGAAAATATGAAATGTTAGCTATCAGAGAAAAATAAATCAAGTGACAGTAGATTTTGCCTCAAATTTATGTAGATAGAAGAAGTAGAATTGTATTTTCAAGTACTGAAATAAAAGATCTGCCAGTTCAAAATCCTATAGGCTATGAATACGTCCTTTTGGGAAAAAATGTATTTTTATGAAGGATAGGTAGTAATATTTGTCTTCCAAAGGTGTATCCTAAAAGAATGGCTAAATGTCCCTAAAGAGAAATAAAATGATAAAATATGAAACCTCAGAAAATCAGGAAGAAGAAAAAACTTGGTAAAAATATGGCAAATACAATAGCTTTTTTTTCTGTTGAGTTTTCTGAAATGTATTATTGTTGAAGCAAAAATTATATTATATTTAAATTTTCTAAATGTGTGTAAAGGAAATATTTAAGACAATTGAATTTTAAATGGGATATAGTAAAGGAAAAAAGGGAGACGTGTTCTATACTTCACTAAAACTAGTACAATGGCAGCACCAGTAGACAGATACACACATATGCACCTATATATGTATATATGTGTGTATGTATATGTGTGTATATATACATACATATATATATACACACACACATATATACATATATACACATATATACATACATACATATATACATAGAGATATATATAGAGGAGAGCAACCTGAATAAAGGTTATACAAAGAGATACATTCAAAAACAGTATCAATAAGTGAAACTGGAGTGAAAAAAAGATGGACAAGTAGCACACAAGGATATGAAAAAAAGAAGACATTGAAAGAATAACAAATACTGAAGTGGAAGACTAAAGCTATAACATATCAGTAATTACATTTTAAAAAGAATCTCACACCTTATACGAAAATTAACACAAAATGGATCACCAACTTAGATGTAAAATGTAAAACTATAAAATTTAGAAAATAGGTAGAAGAGAGTCTTTGAGATCTAGGGCTAGGCAAATAATTCTTAGCTGTGACACCGAAAGCCTGATCCATGTTGTTTTAATAGACTCAATTCAAATAAAAACCTTTGCTTTGTGAAAGAGTCTGCTAAGGGAATGAAAATATGAGGTATATGGAGTACAAAATGTTTGTAAACAATATAGCCAACAAAAGATTAATATCTAGAATATATTTTTAAAATCTTACAACTTGAGTAGTCCAATAAGAAAGCAAAAAACATGAAGAAATTCACCAAAAACGAAATGCACATTATAAATAAGCACATGAAAAGATATTTGAGATATCTAATGTCATTAGGCACTAGGGAAATGTGAATCAAAATTACAATGAAATATTACTATGCTCTAGTCTGAATGTGTAATAAAAATAGTGACAACACAAAATTCTGGTTAGGATGCAGAGAAATTAGATCATTCATTTTCTCTAATGAGAGTTACAAAATACAGAGATGAAACAAACAAATGGAAAAATATTAACACGGTCAGGGATAGAAAGAATCATATTGTTAAAACAGTCATATTCCCCAAAGAAATTTACAGATTCAATGCTATTCACTAATAAACTTGCAATGCAATTCTTCACAGAACTAGAAAAAACTATTTTAAAATTCATACAGAAGCAAAACAGAGTCTGTATTAGTCAGTTTTCAGGTTGCTGATAAAGACATATCTGACCGGGCAATTTATGAAAGAAAGAGGTTTAATGGGCTTAAAGTTCCATGTGGCTGGGGAGGCCTCACAATCATGGTAGAAGGTAAAAGGCATGTCTCACATGACAGAAGACTGGAGAAGAGAGCTTGTGCCAGGAAACTCCCCCTTATAAAACCATCAGATCTCATGAGACTTACTATCATAAGAATGGCATGGGAAAGATCTGCCCCCATGATTCAATTACCTCCCACAGTCCCTCCTACAACATGTGGGAATTTGAGGTGAGATGTGGGTGGGGACACAATCAAAGCATATCAGAGCTCAAATGGCCAAGGCAATCCTAAGCAAAAAGAACAAAGCTGGAGGCTTCATGTTACCTGACTTCAAACTCATGGTGGCAGCAGCCCATCTGGAGTGACCACAGCAAAGATACCAGCTGTAGTGTGGGAGGTGCAGCTGGGGCTGTGGGCTCCACGGTGCCAGTGAGGGCCAGGAACAGATGATCCTAGCAGGAGCCCCATGCCCTACTGAGTTGGCAGGGTGGGAGCTCCATGCTTATGGGTGCAACTGCGGCTGCTCAGCCAAGGTTACAGACCCAGGCATCCCTGTGCTCTCATGGGCCTAGAAAGCTCCCTTCCCCTGAAGGCTCAGAAGAACCTGCCCTTGCTCCTCAGCCTCTACTCACTCCCAGAGCCCACTTCGGTGTAGAGCAAAGTTATGGCCAAGCCTGGGAATTGTTGCGACCTGGCTGTGGGTGTGGGCACTTGGGCAGGTACTAACAAATCAGACTCCTGCTACTATAGCCCCTCTGGACTTCGGGTGCTGATGAGCATGAGAAGGAGGCCAGTGGGCTGGGGGTGGCTCAATGTGGGGCTGCAGGCACCCCTTAGTACAGACAGGCTGGGTGCAATGGACAGCATGTTGATGGCATTGGGAGGCTCTTGGGTGGGAAGAGGGTGAGTCCCAGATGAAGCCCCTCTTTCAACCCAGGAATGGCCTGAAGCTTCAGGGCTAGGATGCCATTTCTGGGTGGAGTCTGCAATGTGGAGTGAGAACTTCCTTGATGCCTTGCATTCAATCGGATGATGCTTTTTCCAGGCCTGCCCATGGACCAATCAGAATGCACTTTCTTTATTCTGAGTCCATAAAAACCCCAGACTCAGCCAGACTCTGACACCTGTCAGAGCTGCCTGCTTGCAGATAGGAGCTACCCATTTTGGATATCCTCTACACTTGTCAGAATGACCTGTCCATGAATAGGAGCTACCCACTTCAAGTCTCCTCTCTGCTGTGAGCTGGTCTGTCACTAAATAAATCTCCTCGCCACCTTGCTCACCTTCCAGTTGTCCACATAACCTCATTCTTTCTGGACGCAGGACAAGAACTCGGAACCCACTGAATGGCAGGAGTGAAAGGAGCTGTAACACGTTTCTGGCTGGCTCACTGAGCTCTGGGCAGTGACACTCTCCTGGACTATGGGAGTGAAAAGTGGCAATCCTTCTTGGGGCCCAAACCTCAGGGCTCCCTGAGCCAAGATTGGGACATGCTGCAACAACCTTTCTGGGGCTCTGTGGTTCCTGCTGTCTTCAAGCTTTCGGGGGCCACCATGGTCTTCTTGTGTAGACACTGGTGCCTATAGTGGAAGCCACATGTGTCATGTCTGGTCCAGCCACAGCCTCACATGAAACTTTAAGCCACAGTCTCACACAGTGCCTATGCCAGTACTTGGAGCTTCCCACCTCACCACAGCAGCCAGCAAGCCTTGCTGTGCACAGCAGCTGAACTCCACACTCACTTGTTCATACACCCCTTGCCACTCCATGCCTGGCTTGCCCTTGGCATGTGTGGAATCAAGGGCAGTAGGTAATGTGAACCAAGCCCAGCCTTCCAGGCTGAGTGGGTGGAACAAGCATAAGCAGAGGTGCCAGCAGCCACCAGCCACAAAAGTTTCCAGCTGCTGAAGCAATACCTGAAGAATCCTGTGACAAAACTGTATTATAAGGCTACAGTAACATAAATGACATGGCACTGGTACAAAAACAGACACATAGACTAGTGGAAAAGAATAGAGAGCCCAGAAATAAGTTTTGTTTTGTTTTCCTCAAAAACATTGTATAGTCTGGTAAAGAAGAAAAAAACTAAAAAAGGGAGGATAGAGGAGAACATAGAGGTGACCTAAAGATGTCAACCATGTTCTATGGTGGAAAAATATCAGGAAAAAATTATTAATTCTAGCAGAGTATAATAGCAATTATTCATGGGGGAGGCATTCAATCTGAATCTGTTTAAGGCATATTAAATGCAGAAGAAATTTTGCAGAGACAAGTGGGAAACACAGTATTTTCAAGAGTAAATTTGGCTAATATTAATTTTGTCATACACTTTTGTCAGTTTTGACATTTTAACTATAAAATTAGTGTGTGGATAAGATAAATTAGGTAGAAATGATGACAATTACAAAAATATTACTTTGATGAGTTGCTGGGTTTCAGAAGAAGAAATTTAAAAATCTTCACCTAAAAATAACTATTTTATTATATTTATATATATATATATATATATGTATATTTCAATCTTATTTGCTAAAATTTTTACCTTAGATAACAAAATTATAATTCATAGATATTTATATGTGCTTAGGAAATTTATAAAATATACAAATTGTTGAGACTACTCAAAACAAATTGTGGAAAAAAAGGGCCTAACAAATGCAACCTTTCTAAAAGAGTGGTGGCCTCCTACGTACATCTCTATAAGCTATGATGTACGTTTAGAGGAGTGGACCAATGTTCTCTCTCTGACTGATTATGAGGCAGCATATGTACTGGAAAAATTTTTCACTTACATTTGGCCTCGATCTTCCATCTATCAAGGCATAAGTTTATCCATGTATAAGGCTGGCTGCAAAATTTTTCACAAATGAAGTATATTCCATGAGTGCACACAACAGACCCCCTCTTTACTGCTATTGTTCATAGAGACATAAGAAAGGGGAAATAATGAAAGTTAAGTGTCCCATGATAGTAGAAAAGGTCTCAATCCATGACCTTTGGATAAAGCTGTCCACATCAAGGATGCCATCTTTTAGGGAGAAACTTTTCTGGTTAATTTTACCTTAAGGGTTTGAATGAGTGTACAGCTCTAAGAGTGTAGAGGGGCCCTTAGGAGTTGTGAGATTATGAGCCCAAGGTCCAAGGTCCCGAAGTTATGCTACAATGTGGATGGCAAGGGCAATTTTTCTCTGATGTAATCAGAAGATTCAATCTTTGGGTTTTAGATTGTGAAGGGGTTGATTGTCTTCAGTCAGTGAACCATGAAGAGCTTTCTTTATTTTCTGAAAATACACTGTGGCATAATGAGCCACTGTTACAACATCAGCCTTCTTACATGAGAAAGATTTTATATAACTAGGAAACATGCATTGAGATAACAATTGATTAAATTCTTCTATAAATGTTTAAATGGTCAATCAGGTAGTGGAACATGCCTGAAGTTTTGATTGTCTTCCCAGGAATGTGAGTTTGACGAACCAAACATATTGGTCATAAACTATTTCAGCAATTTAGAAGTCCATATATATACACACATATGTGTGTGTGTGTATATTTATACATATACACACACATATATACACACATGTGTATATATATGTATATGCACATATATGTGTATATATGTATATATATGCATACATATATGTATATACATATACACATACACACACATATACATTTCATCTGAATCATTTTACCTTTTCCATGATAAGTCATTGAATGCAGAACTTTTAATAACAAAAACTTTAAGGGTTCAGAAAGGACAAGCCCGCTGCCCTGGTTCTCCATTAGTTCACGCTCATTTGAATTTACGTACTCTTGAATGCCAGTTGTTTCTCCAATTTAAGTGCACCGCACTGATAACTGAGGATTATCATGGGTAATTTTACCTAGACAATGAAGTTTATTCAAATTGTATACCTAAGCCACCTCAGTACTGGCTGATTTAGATAAACCAGTCAGTCTCTTTATTAAAGTTTCCAGAATTTCTAACCCAGTCCAAATGATGTGATTCAAAAGTTATTCAGAAACCTGTATTCAAGACTGCTTCTCAGGTTTCTCTTCATCCTGTCAAGAACCTCGTGAAAGACAACATATTCTAGGATTTTGCATACTTGTGAAGTTTTCAGAAACTGCATCACAATTAAACAATTAACTGTGAAAATGGCTCTAAATAGTCATAGTTCATGACACAATGGACAAGGAAATTTGGTTATTTCTGTGGTCTACAATAACAAAATACTATACACATTAGAATTTTAGAAATCTCATACAATTTCAGAACATATATGAATAACATTCATTGAAATATAACCTGAAGAAGGTTAAGTGTTATTTCTTATTTGACAACGCTTCTGCTGTAATGACATACAAAATGATCCCATTTACTTCTCCTTTGGATGCTCCAGGTGCCCTCTGCAGCATCCCAGAGTTAGAGGTGAAAAAGAAAAACATGCTTTTGAATTTGAAATTTGATTTTGAGAAGCTTGTCAAATATGTCAAATGTTTAAAGCACTTGACCAAAATAGGATCAGAGGTCACCATAAGAAAATACTGACTCACTTACCAAAATGATAATTAAAAATATTTTTTAAAATAAAACCTGTTTGTCTTTGATGAAGGGGACTCAGTTTTCTAAACAACCCAAAGACATAAGACAGTGTGAGAAAGAATCTCTTTTTATTTACTCTTTTTTTTCTCAGTTTACTCAAAATGTGAATTAATATATTGTACTTTCATGCTAATACTACATAAAATTCTTGTTAAAAAGGGAAAAGCTATTGCTTTATCAATATGAAAACTGACTTTAACAAAACCTTATAAATACGTTTATAAAATCTGTCATTTATTAACCATACAACATTTCTGTAAATCTTTTATTTTCCCCAACTTTCTACATTTATCTTGTTTTATCTATTTTTACTTCTTCAATATGAAATATTTAAGTAACTTCAAACCAAACCTTTAACACACGTTTTTATGCCTTTATAACTTTCCTCATTGAACACATATTTTGCTTTGCTTGCACATTCTGAATACAGAATTGTTTCTCTCATATCTAGTAGTTTTTAACTCTTAGTAACTCTAATTTCCAGTGATAACCCTGGAAAATAATTTTGAACTGTTTTATATAAGTATCTGTAGATAAAAAATATCTTCTAAGTTTTTAGAAAGATAGTTATCCAAATTATTGTTTATTAACAGATATAAACCTACTTAGCTTTTCTATACTGAAGCAGCTACGTTGTCTGGGTATATATTCTTGGGTTCATTGTCGTGTGCTGAGAAAGAATTCAGAACACAGACACGTGGGTGGATTAAGGATTAGAAAGTTTAGTAGACAGCACAAAGGAGAGAAGAGAGCAGCTCGTTGTGAGAGAGAGGAGTGGGGAAAAAGAGAGAGAGAGAAAGAAAGAGAGAGACACAGAGAGAGAGAGAAAAAGAAAGAGAGAGACATCTGAAAAGAGGGGAGGCAGCAGACAGGAGCTGATTTCACAGGCAGGCTGGAAAAGATGGTGTCTGATTTACATAGGGCTCAAAGTTTGGTTCAATAAAGTATGATATCTACATAGTGTGAGGGGGCAGGGCCAGGGGAGGGGGATAGAGGTGGAGGAATGGAAACTGTTAGCCCAACCCTAATCTAATTACACAAATGGTGCAAATGAGCTTTCCAGTTGATCAGGGCCATCTTGTCTGCTTCTTATTGTACACATGGCTGAGAAGGGAAGATGGAGCCACCATCTTGAACACGACTGGTGCAGTTGCTGGTATCTACGTCTTCAGCTCAATTTTACAGGCTGCTCTTCATTAGAAAGGAAAATAATTTGGGGCTGCTTTTCATTAAAAAGAAAAGCCTTATCAAGAACTCTCACACCCTTGCTATCTGCCTAATTCTTAATTCCTATATCAATACCATAAAAAAATGTGTCAAGGTATAGAGACTTAAATGTATGTATCTCAGCCATATGATGGCTGAGATATTAATTAATATCAGACATTCGATGATTATCTGTTATTGAATTTAACAAAATATAACTCTAAGATTTTAAGTTACTGAAAAGAATTTGGATACTATGACACAAGTAGTCTCCCCAATGACTTCCCCCAGTCACTCTAGGTCCTAAGTAGCCATGTGACATCTATAAGGACTAGGAAAGTTAGGGCTTATCTGAGTCCATGGGAATGAAAACAGTTTTTAAGACTATAACTGGAGAATTCAACCCCTCCCAAAATAACCAGGAGGCAAAACAGGGAAAGCAGAGGAAGAAGGGACCACATTGAGTTCTATTCTAGCTTGTAGCCCCTGATATAGGCACTAAAAACAGGTCTCCAGACATTATCATTATACCTATCCAGAGCCATGAATCCAGAAACTATAAACCAAAGACGTAAGCTCACAGTTAAGTAAAGCAAGTATCTAATTACATTTAACTAATACTTTTGAAACGATTTATATTTTACCAACAGTTTAAAAGCTAGCTTTATTTACCAAATATCACATACACATACACAGTTACAAATACACAGAAACAGATCATATAGTTTCATAAAGGATTTTAATTTGCTGGGTTTTAAATAGCTTTTCTTTTCCCCATTCAGCCTACCAATTGTCCAATTACCTGTTTCTTTACCCTAAGCAATTGCGTACTAGGCAAGAAATTTGCATTTCTACAGGGACAACTCTTAGGTGAAACAGAAAAATTTAAATTTCATAAGCGCAGAGCTAATATTTTAGACCCAAATATTGTATCATCATTTTCTCAAACTAAGGAAAAAAAAACTCTTCAAATAGAAGTTCACTTATGACAGGATGGCCAGAAAAGCACCTTAAACAAAGGTATAACTTATTATGTAAATTTAAAAGAATGGTAATAGTTTCTAACATACATAGGCAGACATCCTTAAAACTGGAGATTTCCTTCATAGATGTAAATTTTATTTAAAAAAGAGTTTCAAGACAGCTAATTAAATTTCAGAAAGGTATATTTTAGTTTAATAGGCTGTTCTTTTTATATTAGCTTCTGTTTTTTAACTAGAATTACTTGAGTTAAGGGTGGAGTCTATTAAGGAATAAGGCCAAGAAATCATTGTGTATGCCTAGACTCAGCATGGCTAGATCTGAAAAACAAAGCAAGCCTATTTTACCTTGGGGTCTACCTTTTAAAAATACCTTATCTAGGATAGCTTTTTTTCCACCCTTGAGGTGGGTTAGTAACTAAGACAAAAGTTAGCAGGTTTAATTTTTCTTATCTATTAGTCACTGAAGCTTTTTATTTGCCTTTTACAAATTCTTCAAACAAAAACATTGAAATCTTTTTAGAAGTTTCTGCTGCAGTGTTGTTTATTTGGAATGTCCCACTGTAACTTATCTTTAGTAAGATTTTGCCATGTCTGTAAGACTTTGCTGCTTCCACAATCTAGTACTGATGCATGTGTAGGCCAGAAGGAACTCAGTTCTTAAGTAATTAAGGATCCCATTCCTACTTCAAATATTGGCTTTGGCTCTCAGTTTCTTTTGATCAACTAATTAATGATTTCTTTTCTCCACCTAAGCATGCCAGATAAATGAAACAAAGGGGTAGAAAACAAAAACCCCTGTGGGTTTCCAAGAGCCAAATTTACACTCCCTGCAATATTGCCATTTACTAGCTGTTTCTTTCTGACCCAATCAGATGTAGGAGATCTCTAACTGGATTCAAACCATTGTCAGATCTAATTCAATCCTGGACTCAGGCCAATTTCTGCTATGACTTCCAAACCCACTTTGGATCATAAATTTGCTAAGGAAACTCAGAGAGCTTGAAACATAAACCTGTGAAGCTTCAGAATCAAAAAAACAAACAAACAAAAAAAACAAAAAAAACCAGTTAACAGGATTCCCAGCTGCTCTGAGAGAGCAACAGACACAATAGGCCTGGGAGATACCTTGCTTGGTCACTCAGTGCTCATGGGAGTTGTTAGAAGCCTACTTTGGATCCCACTTCTGATGCCATGTGTTAAAACAAAAACATTAACTGAATTAAGTTTTACAGAGTTTAATCCAGCAAACAATGATTCATGAATTGGGCAGCCTCCCAAGCCAGAGTAGGTTCAGAGACTCTAGCATAGCTACGTGGTAGAAGATTTATGGACAGAAAAACAAGAGACATACAGACAATGGTGGTGAGGTGAGGAAATAGCCAGATTGGTTACAGCTTGGCATTTTTCTTATTTGAGTGTGATTTGAACAGTTGGCCACCTTTGGTCAAAACTTGGTGACTGGCACAAGAATAGACTACAGTTTGTATACAACTCCATTTAGGTTATAGTTGACAATATACAGAGAAACCTTCAGGCTAAGCTTAAAATATGTAAGGAGATAGCTTTAGGCTAAATTGATTTGATAATACTTACAAGGACAACCTATAGTAAAGTTAACATATGTAATATATATGTCTTCTATTATTTTGTTGGCATATGCATGAATTTTCAGGAAATTTTTTTGTATTCAGTCACTAATTACATAGAGAGAGCAGCAGAGTAAGGTAACAAAACTTTCTGAGAGAAAAATAGTTTTTAAATTATAAACAGTGTCAATAGTATTCGGTGGTAATAATGTAGTTTTTCCAAACAATATATTACATATTTGTCCAAAAAAATGAATTTGCATCATATATTTTAGATCTTTTTCTGCTCTAAAAGGCTGTAATTTAAAAAAAATTATCATTTAAATTTATTTGAATATTTTACAATCAACTATTGCTATAAATTGATACTGTCAATTATATTTAATTATTTAAATATTCTGACCTCTGCATAAGTATGTAATTATCTAATTAGAAAGTGCAATGTTCATCAAGCAATGCAAAACCCATGGCTTTATGCTTTATTAAAAACCTGCCTTGTTTTTTAAAACGTTGATTCAAACACCATCAGAACCTGTTTTAAAATGATTACAAATGTTAGCATCATTTTACATTTAGATCCAAAAGAAAATTGATTTAGCATTGATAATGTAGCGTGTTCAAATCATGAGATATTTGTGAAAAATATGTTTACTATACAGTTTGTTATCTTGCAGGAACTGTCTAATCATAAAAATGATGTCCATATTTATGGTGACAAGTGTTTAGGCAAAATTGGGGACTTAAGGGGTAGGAAGAAGAAAATATCCAAGTACTAAGTCTTAAGGAGAGAGAAACAAAATTATATGTTACATATTATGAGTAATTAAAACCACAGAGAACTTGTAATAGTTGCTCAGAAGAAATAATTATTTCCTTATGCCATTTGCTAAGAAATATAGGACATGAAAAATTATATTTAACTGATGATGTAATTAGAGAAAGAATGAGTATTGAATGGCTAGGGCAAAGGTAAAGCAGACTGTATTAATTTGGGTTTGGTCAGGATAAGGAACTACTTTAGATAGTAGAAGCAGGAAATTAGAGACTTATATTACCATGGAAAGGCATGTTACAAAATTCAGGAGAGAAGAAAATGGTAGGAGACATAAGCAAATCATGCAAATCATCTCAAGTGCAGGCCATTCAGAGGATAATGCCTAGAAGCTATCAGCAAATCCCATGTACATGCCTATAGCCTATAAAAGGTTCTCTTTGTCTGCCTTCCAAAATTCTCATCACTCGCATTGATGGAATTTAAATGGAACTCTGTTGGCAAAAGCTAGATAGTAAATATTTAAGATAAAAATATACAACAATAAGCTATGATTTGACACAAAGATAAATGATATCTAGATAAAGATTAGTAATCCATTTTTAATCAAATGCCTACATCAGAATTTGATGGCATGCATAATAAATCATAATTTATCATAATTTCTAAATTCAAGACCTTACTCATATGAAAACTTGAGTGATGTTTTATGCCAGATCATGAAAACTATACTTGAAAATATAAAATATTGTTAATTAGAATATATATCTAGAAATCCAGAAATAAGAGTGTATTTTTTTTTTAACTTAACTATAGGTACAAATAATTTTAAGACAAAGTTTTATATAACAATACAATATACATTTCTCTAGAACAAACATGACAGCAGGATTCTAGTTGACAAATTTACTGATTATTATATATAGTCAATGTTCTTATACATTCTCTGACTTAATAGGTCAATGATTGAGCGACAGCCATGTAGTACAATATTTTAAACAGTCTCGTGGGAACTATATAATTTTTGTCCTTAGAAAGTGTTTTGTTAGTTCAACTGAATCAGTTGAACACTATGAACAAAAAACCTGAGAATCTACTTCACCGCCAAGTTAGAGATAGGATGCCACAAACTCCAATTCTACTCCCTGTGAAAGCAAAAGCCATCAAAGGATTCCAAATAATCACATTCTCACAGTCCTTGGGACTCCGGAACTACAGTTCAGAGTGGTTTCTCTCTGGTCCCCAAGTGTGCAGATGTGCAACAAAGCTCCTTCAAGAGTAATCACCTGCATACAGAAAGCTCTCATGCAAGACTACCCACTAAAAAAACGCTGGAGTTTCCTGGAGGAGGTCACACAGCACACAGAAAGGAAAAGAACCTACAGTTTCATATAACCTATTTGACATTGCTACCTTTCCACCTAACACTTTAACACCTCTTACACCTTTTTTTTTTTTTTTTTTATATGGAGTCTCACTGTTTTGCCTAGGCTGGTATACAGTGGCAATCGGTGGCTTACTGCAACTTCCACCTCCTGGGTTCAAGCAATTCTCCTGTCTCAGCCTCCTGAGTAGTTGGGACTACAGGAGCGTGCCACCACACCTGGCTAATTTTTCTACTTTTAGTAGAGATGGGGTTTCACCACGTTGGCCATACTGGTCTCAAACTCCTCACCTCAAGTGATCCACCCACCTTGGCCTTCCAAAGTGATGGGATTACAGGCTTGAGCCTCCGCACCCAGGCTCTTTTGGTCTTTACATCAAATAGAACTAGACTTCAACAAACTTGCTAGCTCATGTCTTCACTTCATCCTTCACATTTACATATCCCATAAAACCACACATTTTTTCTATTTTGCAGAACAATGCAGCTCTCCTCTACTCTTATTCCCAAACGAAGAGCTCACCTATCCCATTAGGCTCCTTTAATAGATCAAGAAATTTATTTAGCCTTTTTATAAAAGGTTTATCATAATAAATAATAAAATTCAATTTTCTGCATGATCTACTCTTCTGGTATTATCATGCAACAACCAAATACAGTGTTCCTAAACTAATTGCATAATCTAGAGTTTGTGAAAGAAAATTAAATCTCAAGACCCCAGGCTCACTAAGGCAAAGGGAAAAGTCAAGCTAGGAACTGGGTCATACAAACCTAACTCTTCCTTTTTTTGTTTCTAAATAAGATGGCTACAAGATGAAAAGCTCCATGCCTCCCCCATGTTTCGAACACAAGGAAATTTTTAGTGAGCTGCAAGATTTTTACTCTAAGGTATCTCTGTTAAAATTTCACCACAGCAATGTAAATTTATAGCTTATTTTTATAGGTACAGTCACCCTCAAGAACAATCAGATACATATCTCATAGTTCCACTGCCCCATTTTCTCTATGTTGTCTTATGTAAAATGCACATTCCCCACATTTTTCCACTGCCCCATTTGTCTGTGTCATCTGTGATGGTTAATACTGGGTGTCACTTAATTGGATTGAACGATGCAAAATATTGATCCTGGGTGCATCTGTGAGGGAGGGTGTTGCCAAAGGAGATTAACATTTGAGTCAGTGGCCTGGGAAAGGCAGACCTACCCTCAATCTGGGTGGGCACAATCTAATGAGCTGCCAAGGTGGCCAGAATATAAAACAGGAAGAAAAATTTAAAAAGAGGCTAGTCTGGCGTCACCTCCCAGTCTACATTTTTCTCCTGTGCTACCTGCTTCCTACCCTCCAGCATTGGACTCCAAGTTCTTCAGCTTTTGGGACTCAGACTGGCTTCCTTGCTCCTCAGCTTGCAGATGGCCTATTGGGGGACCTTGTGATCATGTGAGTTAATACTAATTAATAAACTCCCATATACACATAGCCTATATATATATATATATATATATATATAAACTTAAACTCCCGTGTGTGTGTGTATGTGCATATATATGGGAGTTTATTAAGTAGTATTATATATATATATATATACACACACACAAACACACACACACTCACATATATATATATTGACTATTTTTTTCTATCGCCCTCTTACATGAAAATTGTGTACTTCTCAATATCTTGCCCCCTTCCCTTTAAATTTGGAGCCCTCAAAATCATCTTTGGAGAAAGGCATAGACCTGTCTTGGAGGGAATGCATCCTGAACTTTGGCAAAAAAACTTCCTAAAATGATTAAGACTTGTCTCATCATTTTTCCTGATTGACAAGTTCCACTTTTAACCCTCAAAGCACCCCTCTTAAAATTATATATATTAATTTTTTCATAAGTCTCGTGCTTTTTTTCATGAGAAACTAAGAAATATATATCAATTAAAGAATAGAAAAGACATTAGTTATAGAAGAGTTATATTTATAGAATAGTTATAGAACAGAAAGATTCATCAGTTATAGAATAGGAATGAGGTATCAGTTACAGAATAGTTATAAGATGTATCAGTTCTAGAATAGGAAACCAGCCTGGCTTTATAAGTTGTGCTTTTGGTGAGTTTTCTATGACTTTAAACCTGGGATAAATCTTAGTGGTCTCACTCATCAGTTGTATGATCTTGGAAAAATTTCTTAATATCTCCAGGATGCATTTTTTTTTATTCTTACTTGTAAAATGAGAAAAACAGTAGGACCCATTTTATAATGTTATTACATAAATTAGAGTGTAAATATTTATGAAGGGCCTAGAGCAGTGTCAAGACACATAAATCTATATTTTTTAAAAAAGATTATTTAAAAAATACTATTTAATAATAAAAAGAAAGAATAAAAATTAAAACAACAGAATTTTTGAGGAATGAAATTAATGCATTAGTTCTTAGAAAACATGGGTAGAGGCAGCCATGGTCAAAAACATGTTGAAAACACTGGAGAAATGAGAACTCCTTATGAAAGCCCCAAGTTCAGAGGCTGATGTTGGTATAATATTACTTGTATTATTACTTCTGGACTATTAATTGTAGTAGTAGTTGCTGTCGTCTTTATATTTTGGAGGAAGATAGAAAATCCTGTCTCAGTCTGTATTAGGCTGATTTTGTGTTGCTATAAAAAATACTTGAGACTGAATACTTTTAAAAGAAAAGAGGTTTAATTGGCTCATGAGTCTGCAGGCTGTACAGGAAGCATGATTTTGTATCTGCTTCTGCTGAGGCCTCACGAAGCTTACAATCACAGTGGAAGGCAAAGAGGGAGCTGGTGTATCATGTGGGGAAAGCTGGGGCAAGAGAGAGAGCAGGGAGACGCCATGCACTTTTAAACAACCAGAGCTTGCCTGAACTTACTGAGCAGGAACTCACTTATCACAATGGGGATGATGCTAAACCATTCATGAGGGATCCATCCCCATGATCTAATGACATCCCCACTTCCAACACTGGCAATTGCATTTCAGCAGGGGATCTGGAGGGGAGAAATATTCAAACTGTATCACAGTCTTTCACTCTATTTACCAGCGACAAATATTTAGGTTTGCTCTGAATCTTACTGATTAATAAACTAGGGACACACATTTGGGGTAAGGCAGATAACTGTGTTAGTTTCCTACCATACCAACCTTAGTGCTTGAGCCAAATCTACTCTCTAGTCACATTTATGTCAGCTGTCTCCAGTTTGTCACAAACACCAGTGACTTGTCAATGTGGTTTCAAAATGTTGATATTGTCCTCCTTTCCCTTGGTTGAGAAATATGCAAACTATTCCAGGAAACCTTTGGTTAAATTTGGCCTTATTGATTCCTAATCTATACTCTGGCCTTACAGTGATATCCTTATTGAGGTATGTCTCAGCACCAAAAGTCAGAGTAACTTTGACTTTAATTTTATCCTATATTTTTTTCTCACCATTTAAAAACCAAAACCAAAAACAAAAAGCAACAACAACAAAAATTATATAACATAACTAAAAACTATAGAGATACTTCTATTTTCCTTAATATGCATTATATAATATATATTATATAAGGTTAATGAAGGAAATATATATACTGAAAAAAAGGGTTTGATTTTTATTAAGTCCCATCCCTGACAGAAAAATCTTTGTAACTTCAGGCAAGTAATAGACTTCTTCAAACATAATTTTCTTCATCTGTAAAAACAACGGTCACAAAGAAACAAAAATATTAGATTAGATAATCTCCAATTTCTTTTAAGTCATGAAATTGAACAATCTATTAAAAAGTTATATAAAGTACTGTCTCAAATGGCCCCAGTGTTCTGTGTAACGAAAACATAAATCATATTGTTCTTAATTTACTCCACTTCGCTTACTCCTCTAACAATGAAGAGTTTCGATGTGATTACATTTTATGATTTGTTACAGTTTTACTTGATAGCTCAATCCTGGGTCAGAGACCTTGATTTAATTTATGCTTGTTAACACTGAAGTTTATTTATGGAACTGAATAAATGATAGTGTAACAACACATTTGAAAATATCTTCCTAAGAGACAAGAGTTATTGCATTAATTTGCATTTTTTCTTTCTAGAATTTAGATAAATGTAAGTATTTATGGAAAGAACAAATGTTGCCTGTTGGCTCTGAGATCTGTCTTCTGTATGTAATACTCTGGTGTTAATCTTCATGTTATCTTTCTGCTGATTTCTCTTCAAAAAGTTGTAGTGTAGTTAATGTTGCAGACATAAAAGCAATGTTGATTCAGTTTGATTTTCTGTATTTTTTGCTGGTGATTTGCAAGAGAAAGAGCAAAAGAGTGAAAATCAAGCCTAAAATTATGACAGTCTGTAAAGGAAATTAGTTATTAATTATGATGCAGGTTTACAGCAATATTTGTTTTGAATAAAATATATTTTCATGAAAATGTAAACCAGGAATGACACAAAAATAAAAATCTTACCAATGGAAGAATTGGGTATGTGTTTGATAAAGAAAATATTTTAACAAATCTTTGGGTAGGAAATATACAGTGAAAAAAATCTGAAAGTGGTATTTATAACTACAAACAAAACCCCAAACCTTAATTTTTAATTCTCTCTCTTCCAAAAGTCTCAATTATATTTTCTCAGTTACAATATAGATTAAAATATTTCTCTTTGTGAGATACACAGTGTTTTGAAAGGAAATGAGCATTTGTAGTCTAACTGCATGACAGTGGGTGCAATTCCTGGCTCTGCCAGCTACTAGCAGCCTGACTCTGTCCAAAACACTTGGCCACTTGTACTCACAGCTTCATTTATAAAATGTGAGCAACAATGCTCACTGAGTGGGATTGTTGCAATGATATAACTGGTATCCTATCTATAAAACACCTATAATAGAAAATGGCATATCAAATGTATATTCAGTGCTGATTCCTTATAGCCTTTGCCTCTTTCTATCATCAGGTCTCCCCTGATTCTAGCTTTTTGGGATATTAACTTGAAGATTCCAGAAACCTGCTATTGCCATTGTTTATTTCCATTGTTTCCATTTTCTGTTGCTATAAAAGAATACCTGAGGGTGGGCAATTTATAAAGAAAAGAGGTTTATTTGGCTCTCAATTCTGTGAGCTGTACAAGAAACATGGTGCCAACTCTGCTTCTGGTGAGACCTCAGGAAACTTTTACCCATGATGAAAGACAGAGAGTATTACTTGGTGAAAGAGGGAGCAAGAGAGAGTGAGAGTGGTCCCAGACTCTTTAATAACTACAACTTGGGTGACCTCATTCCTATGAACTTATTACCACTGAGAGAGCACTAAGCCATTCATGATCTAATCACCTCCCACTAGGCCTCACTTTCAACACTGGGGATCACATTTCAATATGAGATGTAGAGGGTGCAAACACCCAAGCTATACTTATGCATCTCTTAAATATTATTTTACAAATTCAAACTATTTAACAGCATATCAAATTGCTTAAGTTAGAAAAAGATAGTGGAGAGCTGTATGTCTGATGTTTATAGAGATGGGACACACAATAAGAGAAATGGTAATGGTAGTTTGTTTAGGCTGTTAGAATATTGTTAATTATTGTTCTTTTCTATTTGAGTATCTCATTATTAAAGGAAATAGAAGTTTTTATCCCTATCATACAGTAGGAAAGCCAGGAAAAGAAACCTATATGTAAATACAAAGTGATTGAGATATATACAAGTAGTTTAATGCTAAAGTGATAAAAATGTTGTCATAAAGATGAAAAATCTGAGAGATTATGGAATCAATTATGGGAGCCTTTATAAAAGGAAGAAATTTTAAAAGAAGGGAAGGATATTATTGTGTGGTAAAGGGTAGTGACAAAGTCATTCATAAACCTTCATTGTTCTTAGGCTTGGAAAAGTCCAGTGTTGTGGCAAGAAAATCTTCAGTGTGTCAGAGAACATTTGGTGCTGGGCTAGTGTTGTATAAGCTAAACCTCACTATAAAATGTGAAAATAGGAAAAGTTCACAGTATATCATTTCATCAGATTTATCCCAGAAAAAAAAAACAAGCCTCTACTTTCTCTTCATTGGTTTTAGTTCACTACTGAGTCACAGTCATGTTCAAAAATTGCTTCATTTCCTTTTGATTTCATTTATTTGTCATTCCTCATATTTAATGTTACCTTATATAAATAGCAATTGCTGGCTATCAAATTAATGTGACAGTGTCCTCAGACATGCTGATTTTTCTGTGGCTATGATTAATACTGAATGATTCACTGATATTAAAACTGGTAACCATTTATTAGCATTTTTCCTTTTAGGAAAAACTAAGGAGGCAAAAACAAAGTAGCAGTTACCCTTCAGTATCTTTGCCCCAAGACCAATAGGCCAAATTTGTAGTTTAAATTGTGATACAAATGGTATTTTTCTTGGCTACTATCTATTCCATTTCTGTATTCTTTTAGGGGAGAGTTCCCTGTTCTAACGGCCAATAGAATCAACACCATTGTTTCACCCTCTCTTCTCCTCCATCAAAATCTATCACTCTATGTCCACTTCCGCTGTGAGTCCACTCTATTAATGGCCAAGATTCAAGCTAAGGTGTGAAATCTAGTAATAAGATTTTATTTATTTTATTGAAGGACATTTCATTTACTCTTAGTTTATTTGCATTTAGGAAATATTGACTGAACATTTAGAATGCATTGGAAACAAAACTGATTCCGGAGACATAATGATAAATTTTACATTTTCCCTGGTTTCAGTGAGCACATAATATTGTAGGAAGAAATATTCATAAATTGATAAACTATATTATAATAAGAAGATCAATAATAGTTATAAACAAAATATTATGGGGACGGAGAAATAAATTTCCCAGTCTATATAATTTTAATATTCTCAGAGAGGCATATAAGTGAGCAATGTGGGAATTTAAGTAGTTCTGATAGGTCAGTAGTTAGCAAACAATAAGTTGTTCACACAATGTAGGTGACCAGCTTATTAACCAATACAATGTTATTCTTACCAAAGAACATAGTTTTCAAATATATATTTTAAACATTTGTAAAAAACAGGTATTATTGGGACAATAATCGTGCTGTTCTTTTGCTCAAATATGATCTCTTTAACTTTCAGAAACTCTTTCCTATTGGATATTTGAATGTTTGAATGGTTAACATAGACAACAATGGAAACTATGACAGGTAGTCTGGTTAGAGTAACAAGCTCCCGTTGGACATTAGTATTTATCAACCAAGAGTATATAGTGATTTGGGATAAATCTCTGGTTAAAAAATTGTTGAATGAGTTTCTACATTTAAAAAATGATCATTTTAACAATAAGAGAAAATACTATGGATAAAGTTTGAAAGTGAAAATCTGCAAAATATTGTCACTCTGTCAGTGACATTTTCACTTTTTTTTTTAGAAATCATAATGTTGAAAGCAAGTCCTATTCATTAACTCTATGATTTGTTCCTTCCTTCTGACCTTACAAAACCACTGACTGAAATTCATTATCTGCTATATTGGGTTGTGATACTGAATGCCAGAGATTTTCTCTATTTTATTATCAACTTTTTTGTTTTCTGATTTTTTAACTTATAAGGGTTTTGAAATTTCTCTTGTTTTAGTAATCTAAGTGGCCAGATTACCAGGTTTCTCCATAGAGGCTTGCAACTCAAAGGAAGCCCTCAAACCAACAAAATCTGAATCTACTATTTATAATTTAAGTTACTAAAATTAAACAAACAAAGGCAACAGAGACAACCTGATTAATTTTTTTACATCTTATAACTGTGCAGCTCTGAAAATAATGAGCTTACCTTGACAGAAATGATTTCCAAAGTATATTTTCTTCTCTGGTTAGCACAAAATCTACCAGATGCTTAGAAATTCCCTATCTTTCTCCTTCCTGATTCATTTGGCATCAATTTGACAATCCCTTTATAAATTTTTTTCTACTCTTCTCATCTTGTAATACTCTGGCCATGTGTAATTTTTTTAGCAAATTATTCTTTCATTTTTCCCCACCTCCAAATTTATTTTGCAGCCATATATGATAGAGTTATGTAATTCTGAAGTTTTATAAAAGCATTAAATTCCCAATATCTGGCTTTAAAAATGAATACAATATTTAAATATTTGAAACATATATTTTCACAATCCATAATATGTATTTGTAATTTAAAAATTTAAAACTAGTATTCATAATAGTAATGATTTCAAACTAATTATAATATGCATTGCTAGATTCTATTATTAATTCTGATAGATTAAAAATCTCATTGTATTTTTGAGACAATTCTCTAAAGAATGAATTATTCTATTTTGCTCCATTATTATAGTAAAATATGTCAAAACATTTTAAAAAGTCATCTTTACTTTTTTTGCTTTGTGGGAAAATTGTATGTGATCAGAATGTATCACATTTAAATACACACACTTTTACTGAAGTCAATTTACTAGTATTTTCTGTATGAAATTTGAAGTTGTGTTAATTAAATCTTAGATTTGTCTATTTTAGGAGTTCTTAAGGAGCTGATTTTGGATTTTGTTAATCTTTATTTTAACTATGTTACCTGTTTACATTTGTGCATTATTACCATTCTTATACTTCAGGCTTAATCTGCTAGGATTTTTTTTTTTTTTTTGAGACGGAGTTTCGCTGTCATTACCCAGGCTGGAGTGCAATAGCACCATCTCGGCTCACCGCAACCTCCGCCTCCTGGGTTCAAGCAATTCTCCTGCCTCAGCCTCCCGAGTAGCTGGGACTACAGGCATGCGCCACCATGCCCAGCTAATTTTTGTATTTTTAGTAGAGACGGGGTTTCACCATGTTGACCAGGATGGTCTTGATCTCTTAACCTCCTGGTCCACCCGCCTCGGCCTCCCAAAGTGCTGGGATTATAGGCGTGAGCCACTGCACCCGGCCATCTGCTAGGCTTTTTCTAATTTTTCGAATGGGACACTTATACACACACACACACACACGTATATATTAAAATAAAGCTAATTTTTGCTAGTACATACATGGGGTCATAGCAGTTGTCAAAATATACATTTATATTCACATACATCAAAGGTCACTATCCTAAACTGCTACCCTTCAGGGATCCTGCAAGTCACTAGCCATCCAGACTTCTTTCCTGGAACTTCTACCTGTCCAGACCTCTTGACATAGCCAGGATTTGGGTGAGACATATCACATAATCCAACAAAATCAGTGATTAAGAAAAAAATAACATTTCATGAAATATTTTTTAAAATAGAATGAATACTGGGACAAGAGCCAAGGTGGCTGACTGTATGCTGCCAAGAATAGCTTCTCCAACCTATTGAGAGACCAGACCATCAAGAAGACTGCCACAGTCCAAGCAGATTTTCAGAAGGAGGGCATTGGGAGTAAATAGTGGAAGGCCACAGATCCTGGGCTGAAGCAGGAAGAGGCTGGAAACTCTGCACAAGGTTGCTGAGTACCAGGATGTGCTTCTTGCCCTGGGTAGCTCCTAGGGAAAGTGTGAGTCAAATAGGCCTGAATGGCCAATTACCGCAGACCTCTGGACTCCTAGCTGAAGGGAAACTGATGACCACCATGGATATTTGAGCTGGCAGAGAGAGCTGCTTAGAGAGTTGGCAGGGACAGGACTCTCAGTGGTGCAGAGGCTACATGGTTTGACATGGAAATGTCAGCAGTGGTGCATGCTGGGGACACCCATACCCCGAGGCTCACCATGCTCCTCTAGGTGGCTTGGGTCTTTGTTGACTGTTAGACATGGGTAGAACATGACTGTCTTGCTCATACAATGGGGATGGTCTGATCTGAGAGCCCCCTGTCTGCTGGCCTCTCCCAGCAGTGCTGTCCCAGATCTCCAACTGTGGCACATCCCAGTGGCCACTGCCATAACATCTTCACTAGTAGATACGACCAAATAATCAGAGTGCTTCTGCAAATGGGCCACTCCCAGCATGTACCTGCTGAAAGCACCTTACACTGATTCACTAGTGTGCTTTTGCTCACAGTCTTCTTGTACCACTTCACTGGTGACTGAAAGCATGGACCCCACTGCCACTTCCTCAGTGAAGTACTTGTGCTGGCACCCCACCTTTAGAGGGTTGTTGCCAGTGGACTGGGAACACCTCAGCCCCTCCAGTGAAACAGGATCCTTGAGAGCCCTGAGAACAAAGCTGTGGGCCTGGTCCCAGTTCCCAAGGTTTGGAACATGTAGCCTAAGGGTGCTGATCTGAGACTTGGCCCCCTGTGGAAATTATCCAGAAACGAATCCAATCAGCTGAACCCAATTTATACCACAGTCAAATGCACAAGTCCATCACAGACTATAAGACAAATAATCCCCATCCAAAAGATAGCAACTTGAAAGATCATAGGATCATTAGCCCACACAGATGAGAATGGGCCAGTACAAGAACTCTGGCAACTTAAAAAACCAGAGTGTCTTCTTACCTCCAAATGATTGCACTATTCCCCCAGAAATAGTTCTCAACCACACTGAAATGACAGACAGAACATTCAGAATCTGTATGGAAATGAAGATCATCAAGATTCAGGAGAAACCTAAAACTCAGTCTAAGAAACCTAAGGAAGCTAGGAAAAAATACAAGAGCTTAAAGACAAAATAGCTATTTTTAAGAAAGAACCTAAACTGATTTGATAGAGCTGAACACTCATTAAAAAAATTCATAATACAATCATAAGTATAAAAAGCATAATAGATCAAGCTGAGGAAAGAATCTCAGAACTCAAAGACTAGTTATATGATTCAACTCAGACCAAAATAAAGAAAACAATTTAAAAAGAATGAACAAAACCTTCAAGAAATATGAGATTATGTAAAGAGACACTACAACTCTTTGGCATCTCTGAAAGAGGAGAGGCAGCAAGAAATTTTGAAAACATTTGAGGATATTGTCCAAGAAAATTTCCCCAACCTTGCTAGAGAGGCCAATATTCAAATAGAAGAAATTCAGCAAAGCTCTGGGAGGTACTATACAAAATGACTATTCCCAAGACAAATGGTCATCAGATTGTTAAAGATCACTGTGTAAGAAAAAAATATTTAAGGTAGCTAGAGAGAAAGGGAAGGTCATCTACAAAGGGAACCCCGTTAGGCTAACAGTGGACTTTTTAGCAGACTGCCTATAAGCCAGAAGAGGATGAGTGCCTATGTTCAGCATTCTGAAAGAAAATAAATTTCAATCAAGAATTTCATATACAGCCAAAATAAGCTTCATAAGTGAAGACAAAATAAAATAGTTTTCAGAGAAGCAAATGCTAACAGGATTTGTTACCACCAGAGCTGCTTTAGAAAAGGTCCTTAAGGGAATGGTAAACATGGAAACGAGAGACTGTAGCCAACCATGACAAAAATACAATTCAGTATGTATACCATTGACACTATGAAGCAACCACATAAAGAAGTCTATATAACAACCAGCTAACAATATAATGACAAGGTCAAATCTGCACATATCAGTATAAACCTTGAACATAAATGGGATAAACAGCCCATTTGAAAGACACAGAGTGGCACACTGGATAAAGAAGCAAGACCTAATAGTATGCTATCTTCAAGATACCCATCTTGCATGCAATGATACTCATAGGCTCAAAGCATAGGCCAAAAAAAAGAGCAGGGTTCCTATCCTTATTTCAGACAAAACAGACTTTAAACCAACAATACTTTTCTTATTGAATAAGAAAAGGTAACAAGAAAATTTAACAAGAAGACTTAACTATTCTATATGCATATGTACCCAAGACTGAAACATCCATATTCATAAAACCAATTTCTAGAGACCTATGAATACATTTAGATAACCACATAATAATAGTGGAAGACTTAAATGCCCTACTAACAGTGTTAGATAGATTAATGAGGAAAAAAGCTAACCAAGGGATTTGGGATCTAAACTCAACATCTGACCAAAATGATTAAACAAACATGTACAAAATTCTCCAAACAAAACCAGAATATCCATTATTCTCATCTGCACATGGCACATACTCTAAGATTGACCACATGCTTGGCCATAAAGCAATTCTCAGCAAACTCAAAATATCAAAATCATACCAACAATAATTTCAGATCACAATGTAACTAAAATAGAAATCAATACAAATAAGATCTCTCAAATCTACACAATTACATAAAAATTAAACAATCTGCTCCTAAATGACTTTTGAATACAACAATGAAATTAAGGCAGAAATCAAGAAATTCTTGAAAAATAATAAAAACAAAGATACAATATACCAGAATCTCTGGGGCATAGCTATAGCAGTGTTAAAGGGGAAGTTTATAGCATTAAACATTCCCATCAAAAAGTTAGAAAGCTCATAAATTAACAATCTAACATCATACCTAGGGGAACTATGAAAACAAGAGCAAACCAACCACTAAAGTAGCAGAAGAAAATAAATAACCAAAATCAGATCTACACTGAACAAAATGGAGGCATAAAAAACCATTCAAAAGATAAATAAAACCAAAAGTGTGTTCTTCAAAAGAATAAATGAAATTGATATACCACTACCTAGACGAATAAAGAGAAAAAGAAAGAAGATTGAAATGAACACAGTCAGAAATGATAAGGTGGACATTATCACTGACTCCACAGAAAATTTAAAAAACAAAAAAAAATTCTCAGATACTGTTATAAATACCTCCATGCACACAAACTAGAAAACGTGGAAGAAATAAATGAATTCCTGGAAACATACAATTTCCCAAGATTAGACCAGGAATAAACTGAATCCCTAAACAGACCAATAATGAGTTCTAAAATTAAATCAGTAATAAGAAGTCTACCAACCCTGAATCAGATGGATTTGCAGCTGAATTCCACTAGATGTATAAAGAAGAGCCAGTAACAATACTACTAAAACTGCTCCCATAAATAGAGGGAAAAGGACTCCTCCTTAACTAATTATATGAGGTCAGCATCATTGTTATATCAAAACCTAGCACAGATACAATGAAGAAGAATTTAGGCCAATATTCCTGAAGAACATAGATGTAAGAATCCTCAACAAAATACTAGCAAACTGGATCTGACAGCACATCAAAATACTAATCCCACAATTAAGTAGGCTTTATTTTTCAGTGGAAATGTTGGTTCCGTATACAAAAATCAGTAAATAAGATTCATTACATAAGCAGAGCTAAAACCAAAAACCACATGTTTATCTGAATAGACACAGAAAAGTCTTCTGATAAAATTCAAAATCCCCTCATATTAGAAACCCTAGAAACTAAATATCAAAGGAATATACCTCAAAATAATAAGAGCCATTTATGACAAACCCACAACACACGTCATACTGAATGGGCAAAAGCTCAAAGCATTCCCATTGAGAACCAGAATAAGTCTAGAATGCCCACTCTCACCACTCCTACTAAACACAGTTTTGGAAGCCCTGCCAGAGCAATCAGACAAGAGAAGAAATACAAGGAAACCAATAGGAAGACAGGAAGTCAACTGTCTGTATTTTCAGATTATATGATTTTACACCCAAAGAACTTCATAGTCTCTGCTGAAAGGCTCCTCTACCTAATAAACAACTTTAGCAACATTTCAGAACACAAAATAAATTATGAAAATTGGCAACATTTCTATGAACGAGTAACACTCAAACTGAGAAAAAAAAATCATGTACACATTCTCATTCACAATAGCTACAAAAAAAGAATCAAATACCTGGAAATACAAGTATCCAGGAAAGTGAAAGATCTCTACAATGTGAATTACAAAGCACTACTGAAAGAAATCAGACACAACACAAACACATTAAAAAAAAATTTTTTTAATGCTCATGGATTAGAAGAATCAATATTGTTAAAATGGCCATACTATCCAAAGTAATTTACAGATTCAATGCTATTCCTATCATACTACCAACTACCACAGATTTAGAAAACTTTATTCCACAATTCATGGTGAACCAAAAATGAGCCTGCATAGCTAAAGAATTTCCAAGTAAAAAGAACAAAGCCAAAGATAGAACACTACTTGTATGAGTCCATTCTCACATTTCTGTAAAGAAATACCTGAGATTGGGTAATTTATAAGGAAAAGAGATTTAATTGCCTCATTGTGTAGGACACGTGATGCTGGCATTTGCTCAGCTTCTGAGGTGGCCTCGGGAAACTTACAATTGAGGCAGAAGGTAAAGGGGAAGCAGACACATTACATGGCCAGAGCAGGGGCAAGAGAGAGATGGAGGAGGGAAGTGCTACACACTTTTAAACAGCCAGATCTCCCAAGAACTTACTGTCATGAGCACAACACCAAGAGAATGATGCTAAACCATTCATGAAAACAAAACAAAACAAAAAACACTCCCATGATCCAATCACCTCCCATCAGGCCCTAGTTTCAACACTGGAGGCTACATTCAGCAAGAGATTTTGGCAGGGACACAGATCCAAACCATATCACTACCTGACTTCAAACAGTACCACAAGGCTTCAATAACCAAAACAGCATGGTACTGGTACAAACAACACATAGACCAATGGGACTGGTTAGAGAACCCAGAAATAAAGGCACACACCTATAACCATCTAACCTTCAACAAAGTTGACAATAAGCAATGGGGAGAGGACTCCCTATTCAATAAATGGTGCTGGAATAACTGATTAGACATATGCAGAAGATTGAAAGTGGATCCCTTCTTTCACCATATACAAAAATCAACTCAAGAGGGATTAAAGACTTAAATACATAAAACCTAAAACTATAAACATGCTATAAGAAAACCTATGAAATATTATTCTGGACATAGGATCTGGCAAAGATATCATGAAAAAAAGACTCCAAAAGCAACAAAAACAAAAATTGACAAGTGAGGCTTAATTGAACAAAAGCATTTCTGCACAGAAAAAGAAACTCAATACAGTAAAATGACAGCCTACAGAATGGGAGAAAATATTTACAAGGTATTTGAATTGAAAATATTTGCATTCAAAAGAGGTCTAATATGCAGAATCTGGAACAAACTTAAACACATTTACAAGCAAAAAAAAAACCATTAAAAAATGAATAAAGGACATAAGTAGACACTTCTCAAAAGAAGATATACAAGTGACCAAGAAGCATATGAAAAAATGTTCAATGTCACTAATCATTACATAAATGCAAATCAAAACCACAATGAACTACCACCTCACAACTGTCAGAATGAGTATAAGTTAAAAAAAAAAAAATAGCAGATGGTGGCAAGGTTCTGGAGAAAACCCAGTGCTTATACACTGTTAGTGGGAATGCAAATTAGTTCAGCCACTGTGGAAGGTTTGGATTTCTCAAAGAATTTAAAACAGAATTACCATTCAACCCACCAATTACATTACTGGGTATATACCCAAAGAAATATAAATTATTCTACCATAAAGACACATGAGCATGTATGTTCACTACAGCATTATTCACAATAGCAAACACGTAGAATCAACCTAGATGACCATAATCTAGGTTGGGCTAGATTAAAATAATAATAATAATAATAATAATAATAATAATAAATAATGCTTGGCTAGATTTTTAAAAAGTAGTACCTATACTGCCTGACCTACTACACAGCCATAAAGAAGAACAAGATCATGTTCTTTACAACAACATGCATGCAGATGAAGACCATTATCCTAAGGAAAGTAACACAGGAACAGAAAACCAAATACCACAGATTCTCACTCACAAGTGTAAGCTAAACAGTGGGTACGTATACAAAGAGCAGAACAATAGACAGTGGGGCCTACTTGAAGGCTAAGAGTGGGAGAAGGGTGAGGACTGAAAAACTACCTTTTGGGTATTATGCTCATTACCTGCCTCATGAAATAATCTGTATATCAAATCTCCACAACATGCTAGTTACCCATGTTACAAATCTGCACATGTACCCCCTTAACCTAAGTAGAAGTTCGAAGGAAAAACATGAATGCAAAGAATTCCTATCAACAATTAACAAAATATTAAATTAAAAATCTAATTTTGCTTTGCCTGTTTTAAGACACTGCGGCAGGAACAGTTACATCCAATCAACCTAGAGTTCTCAGTTCACTGGTCACCTGTCAGGTGAGTTTATGAGGGTGGACAATGGCATACAAAAGAGATTATGCAACAGAAGGCAAAATACACAGTCATCTGTTTTCATTATAGAGAATTTTTAATCAGCTCTTTTCTACTTGGTTTAAAATATGAGAGGATGGTTTGAGAAGAGTAGGTAGCAGCCACAATTTTTCTTTTGGCTCAGCATTGCACTGATTTCCTGATTTCCTTCCAAGGCCAACTCATTCTGATTGTTCAGTGCCTTTGCAGACAGTACCTTAAAATTCTTACTTCCTAGCCATTGCCATTTTAATTCCCCAAGCATGGGACACATCTGGTCCCCAAAAACCAGGTTATGTCCCAGCACCAGCCACTTTACTGGTGATCCTGCACCTCCCACGTTCGTAAGTCTGCATTGTCAGAAAGAGCCCAGTCAGTACAGGACAAGGCACATTGACAGCAGAGCTGCCTCCCCTGGGGAACAAATGCCTAACTGGCTCCCTAACATGTCTGGTTCTAGAGATTCTGAGAGAGACCAGGAAAGCCCATGGCTGATATTAAAGAGCTACTGCTGTCTCTGGTCAGGCACTGTGGTGTCCACTGGCATAGTGAACATGCCAGTAACGAGAGGAAGATCACAGGAACCAAAGGACAACTTGGGGTGGCTTGGCCCTTCAAACAGGAAAGATGCAGCTTCCTGTTATATTTTACTTCCATTTAATTGCACTGTACTGGTTCATTAACAATGCTCAAATATTCATCTATCATTAATATTAACCTCATGTCCATTACTACAAAAAGAACTAATGCTTATATGTGACATTTGCACTGTGTGAGGCATAATTGTTAATGCATACTAACTTGTTAGAATGATATAATTTTCCCTTATTTATTGTACTTTAGGTTCTAGGGTACATGTGCAGATCATGCAGGATTGTTGCATAGGTACACACATGGCAATGTAGTTTGGTGCCTCCATCCCCTCATCACCTACATCTGGCATTTCTCTCCACGTTATCCCTCTCTGACCTCCCCATCTACCCCTGCTGTCCCTCCCTTGGCCCCCCGCAACAGACCCCAGTGTGTGATGCTCCCCTTTCCTGTGTCCATGTGTTCTCATTGTTCATCACCCACCTATGAGTGAGAGCATGCGGAGTTTGATTTTCTGTTCTTGTGTCAGTTTGTTGAGAATGATGGCTTCCAGATTCATCCATGTCCCTACAAATGACACAAACTCATCAGTTTTTATGGCTGCATAGTATTCCATTGTGTACATGTGCCACATATTCCTTGTCCAGTCTGTTGTTAATGGGCATTTGGGTTGGTTCTAGGTCTTTGCTATTGTAAACAGTGCCACTATAAACACATGTGTGCATGTGTCTTTATAATAGAAAGATTTATAATCCTTTGGGTCTATTTCCAGTAATGGGATTGCTGGGTCAAATGGAATTTCTATTTCTAGATCCTTGAGGAATCACCACACTGTCTTCCACAATGATTGAACTAATTTACACTCCCACCAACATTGTAAAGGTGTTCCTATTTCTCCACATCCTCTCCAGCATCTGTTGTCTCCAGATTTTTTAATGATCACCATTCTAACTGGCGTGAGATGGTATTTCAATGTAGTTTTGATTTGCATTTCTCTAATGACCGGTGGTGATGGCATTTTTTCATATGTTTGTTGGCCGCATATTTGTCTTCTTTTGAAAAGTGTTTGTTCATATCCTTCACCCACTTTTGAATGGGTTTGTTTTTCTTGTAAATCTGTTTTAGTTCTTTGTAGATTCTGGATATTAGCCCTTTGTCAGGTTGGTAGATAGCAAAACTTTTTTCCCATTCTGTTGGTTGCCAGTTGACTCTAATGATTTTTTTTTGCTGTGCAGAAGCTCTGGAGTTCAATTAGGTCCCATTTGTCTATTTTGGCTTTTGTTGCCAATGCTTTTGGTGTTTTAGTCATGAAGTCCTTGCCTATGCCTATCTCATAAATGGTTTCACCTAGTTTTCCTCCAGGGCTTTTATGGTGTTAGGTCTTATGTTTAAGTCTTTAATCCATCTGGAGTTTAGTGTAAGGTGTCAGGAAGGGGTCCAGTTTCTGCTTTTTGCACACAGCTAGCCAGTTTTCCCAACACCATTTATTAAACATAGAATCCTTTCCCTATTGCTTGTTTTTGACAGGTTTGTCATAGATCAGATTGTTGTAGATGTGTGGCATTGCCTCCAGGGCCTCTGTTCTGTTCTATTGATCTATATCTCTGTTTTGGTACCAGTACCATGCTGTTTTGATTACTATGGCCTTGTAGTATAGTTTGAAATCAGGTAGCATGATGCCTCTGGCTTTGTTCTTTTTCCTTAGGATTGTCTTGGCTATACGGGCTCTCTTTTGCTTCCATACGAAGTTTAAGGTAGTTTTTTCCAGTTCTGTGAAGAAGGTCATTGTAGCTTTATGGGGATAGCATTGAATCTATAAATTACTTTGGGCAGTATGGCCATTTTCACGATATTGATTCTTCCTAACCATGAACATGAAATGTTTCTCCATCTGTTTGTGTCCTCTCTTATTTCCTTGAGCAGTGGTTTGTAGTTCTCCTTGAAGAGGTCCTTTACATCCTTTGTTAGTTGTATTCTTAGGTATTTTATTCTCTTTGTAGCAATTGTGAATGGGAGTTTGCTCACGATGGCTCTCTCTCTGTTATTGGTGTATAGGAATGCTTGTGATTTCTGCACATTGATTTTGTATCCTAAGACGCTGCCGAAGTTGCTATCAGTTTAAGGAGATTTTGGGCTGAGATGATGGCATCTTCTAAATATACAATCATGTCATCTGCAAATAGAGACAATTTGACTTCCTCTTTTCCTAACTGAATACCTTTATTTTTTTTTTCTTGCCTAATTACTCTGGCTGGAACATCCAATACTATATTAAATAGGAGTGGTGAGAGAGGGCATCCTTTTCTAGTGCCAGATTTCAAAGGAAATGCTTCCAGTTTTTGCCCTTTCAGTATGATATTGGCTATAGGTTTGCCGTAAATAGCTTTTATTGTTTTGAGATATGTTCCTTCGATACCTAGTTTAGTGAGAGTTTTTAGCATAAAGTGCTGTGTAATTCTGTTGAAGGCCTTTTCTGCATCTATTGAGAAAATCATGTGGTTTTTATCTTTGGTTCTGTTTATGTGGTGGATTACGTTTATAGACTTGCCTATGTTGAACCAGCCTTGCATCTCTGGAATGAAGCCTACTTGATCATGATGGATAAGCTTATTGATGTGCTGTTGAATTCTGTTTGCCAGTATTTTATTGAGGATTTTTGCATCGATGTTCATCATTGATATTGGCCTGAAGTTTTCTTTTTTTGTTGAGTCTCTGCCGGGTTTTGGTATCAGGATGATGTTGGTGTCATAAAATGATTTGGGAAGGATTCCCTGTTTTTGTATTGTTTGGAATAGTTTCAGAAGGAATGGTACCATCTCCTCTTTGTACGTCTGGTAGAATTCAGCTATGAACCCATCTAGACCTGGACATTTTTTGATTGGTAGGCTATTAATTGCTGCCTCAACTTCAGCCCTTGTTATTGGCCTAGTCACGGTTTCAATTTCTTCCTGGTTTAGGCTTGGGAGGGTGAAAGTGTCCAGAAATTTATCCATTACTTCCAGTATACTGGTTTATGTGCATAGAGTTGTTTGTAGTTATCTCTGATGGTAGATTACTACAAACAACTCTATGCACATAAACCAGTAAACCTGTAATTCTGTGGAATCAGTGGTGATATCCCCTTTATTGTTTTTATTGCATCTATTTGATTATTCTCCCTTTTCTTTTTTATTAATCTGGCTAGCAGTCTATTTTGTTGATCTTTTCAAAAAGCAGCTCCTGTATTTATTGATTTTTTGAAGGGTTTTTTGCATCTCCATTTCCTTCAGTTCTGCTCTGATCTCAGTTATTTCTTGTCTTCTGCTACCTTTTGAGTTTTTTGATCTTGCTCCTGTAGCTCTTTCAATTTTGACAATAGCGTGTCGATTTTGGATCTTTCCTTGCTTCTCATGTGGGCATTATTGCTATAAATTTTCCTCTAGACACTGCTTTAAATGTGTACCAGAGATCCTGGTATGTTGTGTCTTTGTTATCTTTGGTTTCAAAGAACATCTTTATTTCTCCCTTCTTTTCATTGTTTATCCAATCAACATTTAGGAGTCAGTTGTTCAGTTTCCATGAAACTGTGCAGTTCTGAGTTAGTTTTTAATCCTGAGTTCTAACTTGATTGCATTGTGGTCTGAGAGACTGTTATGATTTCTGTTCTTTTGCATTTGCTGAGGAGTGATTTACTCCCAATTATGTGGTCAATTTTAGAGTAGGTGTGTTGTGGTGCTGAGAAGAATGTATATTCTGTGGATTCGGGGTGGAGAGTTCTGTAAATGTCTATTAGGTTTGCTTGGTCCAGGTCTGAGTTCAAGTCCTGGATATCCTTGTTAATTTTCTGTCTGGTTGATCTGTTTAATATTGACAATGGGGTGTTAAAGTCTCCCGCTATAATTGTGTGGGAGTCTAATTCTCTTTGTAAGTCATTAAGAACTTGCCTTATGTACCTGGGTGCTCCTGTATTGGGTGCGTATACATTTAGGATCATTAGCTCTTCTTGATGTATTGACCCTTTTACCATTATGTAATGCCCTTCTTTGTTTCTTTTGATCTTTGTTGGTTTAAAGTCCATTTTATCAGAGACTAGGATTGCAAGTCCTGCTTCCTTTTTGCTCTCTATTTGCTTGATAAATCTTCCTCCATTCCTTTATTTTGAGCCTATGTGTGTCCTTGCACATGAGATTGGTTTCCTGAATATAGCATACCAATCGGTCTTGACTTTTTATCCAATTTGCCATTCTCTGTCTTTTGATTGAGGCATTTATCCCCTTTACATTTAAGTTAATATTGTTATATGTGAATTTGATCCTGCCATTTTGATGCTAGCTGGATGTTTTGCTTGTTAGTTGACACATTTTGTTCATAGTGTTGATGGTCTTTACCATTTGGTACGTTTTGGGAGTGGCTGGTTGTTCCTTTCCTTATTAATGCTTTTTTCAGGAACTCTTTTAAGGCAGGCCTGGTGGTGACGAAATCTCTCAGCAGTTGCTTGTCAATAAAGGACTTTCTTTCTCTTTCACTTATGAAGCTTAGTTTGGCTGGATATGAAATTCTACACTGAAAGTTCTTTTCTTTAAGGATGTTGAATATTGGCCCCCACTCTCTTCTGGCTTGTAGTGTTTCTGCAGAGAGATCAGCTGTGAGTCTGATGGGATTCCCTTTGTGGGTAACCCGACCTTTTTCTCTGGCTACCCTTGGCATTTTTTCCTTCATTTCAACCCTGGTGAATCTGAAAATTATGTGCCTTGGGGTTGCTCTTCTTGAGGAATATCTTTGTGGTGTTCTCTGTATTTCCTGGACTTGAATGGTGGCCTGGCTTGCTAGACTGGGGAAGTTCTTCTGCATAATATCCTGTAGAGTGTTTTCCAGCTTCGATTCATTCTCTCCATCACATTCAGGTACACCTATCAAACGTAGATTAGATATTTTCACATAATCCCATATTTCTTGGAGGCTTTGATCATTTTTTTTTTCACTCATTTTTCTCTAATCTTCCCTTCTTGTTTTATTTCTTTGAATTGATCTTCAATCTCTGATATCCTTTCTTGTGTTTGATCAATTCAGCTACTGAAACTTGTGTATGCTTCACGAAGTTCTTGTGCTGTGTTTTTCAGCTGCATCAAGTCATTTATATTCTTCTCTAAGCTATTTATTCTAGTTAGCTTCTCATCTAACCTTTTTTTCTAGGTTCTTAGTTTCTTTGCATTGGGTTAGCCAATGTTCTTTTAGCTCTGAGAAGTTTGTTATTACCTAACTTCTGAAGCTTATTTCTGTCAATTCATCAGATTCATTCTCCATCCCGCTTTGATCCCTAGATGTTGAGGAGTTGTGATCCTTTGTAGGAGGAGAGGCCTTCTGGTTTTGGGTGTTTTCATCATTTTTGCACTGGTTTCTTCCCATCTTAGTGGCTTTATCTGCCTGCGGTCTTTGTAGTTGGTGACTTTCAGATGGTGTCTCTTAGTGGACAACCTTTTTGTTGATGATGAAGTTATTTTTTTCTGTTTCTTAGTTTTCCTTCTAACAGTCAGGCCCCTCTGCTGTAGGACTGCTGGCAGTCCACTCCAGACATTTCTTGCCTGCGGATCTCCCACAGGGGCTGCAGAACAGTAAGGGTTGCTGCCAGTTTCTTCTTCTGTTATCTTCATCCCAGAAGGGTAACAGCCAGATGTTGGCCTGAGCTCTACTTTATAGGGTGTCTCTTTAGGTATATGGGGGTCGGGTAGCTGCTTGAGGAGACAGTGTGTCTCTCATATGAGCTCAAGTGCTGTGCTGGGAGCTCCATTGTTATGTGCAGAGATGCTGGGGCAGGTACTTTTATGTCTGCTGCGGCAGAACTCACAACCGCCTTATTTCCCAGGTGCTTTGTCCTGGGAAGGTGGGGCTTTATTTATAAGTTCCTGGCATGCTGCTGCCTTTTTTCATAGATGCCTTGCCTGCATGGAGTATTCTAGTCACAGTCTGCCAGCAGAGGCATTGTTGAGCTGCCACAGGCTCTGCCCAGCTGCTGGGTGAACTGCCTCGGTAGTGACGGACTGCCTCAGTAGTGGTGGTTGCCATTCCCTGCTCTGAGCTGGATCATCCTAGGTCCAGCTGTGCTTGCTGGGAAACTCTCAGTCCAGATCATTTCAGATTGCTTGTTTTGTGGGGGTGGTACTCACCAAGCCAGATCACCTGGCTCCCTGTTCCTGCCTCTTCCCTTTCAGTTGAATGGGTAGCTCTGTCTCCCAGGTGTCCCAGGCATCAGTTGAAATGGCCGCCCAGATTTGTGTGAGTTTCTGTGTGCCAAGCTGGCACTGGCTAAAACAGCTGTGCTGAAAACTCATGGTGCTTTTTAGGCCAGGAATCTCCTAGTCTGTGGGCAGTGAAAATTTGTTTGGAAATGCAGTAGGCACTCACCCTCTGCATTGTTCTTGCTGGCAACTCCACTCCGGAGCTGTTTCTATTTGGCCATCTTGGAACCGCTCCAGAATGATATAATTTTCATCATCAACTCCATTTTCCAGTGAAGAAACTGAAACAGTTTGGGGTCATTTCACATTTCCATGGTAGAGCTATAATTATCAGCCCAGCAACTGTGCTCATTTTCTTAATTATCTGCCTATATCACGTGTCATCTAGTTTGCAGAACTAAATGGAAGTCCAACCCATGATTTTCATGACTTGGTCAAAAATGGAGATATGATTATATAAAGTTCTTTGACAGTATTATAACTGTTATAAAACTGATGAAGACTTCCCAGCTGTTAAACTGTTGTTTTATAGGTAATGTCTTGTTCCTTTCTGGGTATGTTTGGACTTTATTTTTCTTTGTAGTTCGCCAAAAGCAGAGAGAGGGGAAAACAGCATCAACAATGTCATTGATTTTAAGATAACTTTTTCTTAAAGTTATTATGTAATAACTACCAATGTAATTGGTATGGGTTCAGTAAAAGAGGTCCATGTTAGTTAAAAATCATGGCACAAATGGAAACAATATCCAGCAAGCAAAAGGTTCTTCAAACGAGTCATAGCAGTAATTTCTAAAACTTAGCAAATGATTTGGAAATTATTTGGATTATTGATAAATGATTTGCATTATAAATTATATCACTTGGTAAAAATGTTTGAATAATGCATTAGTTACAGAATCAAAAGTAATATATATTTCAAATTTTGATTTATATTTTAACTTGTCTAAATTTCAAGCTAGTTATTAAATAATATAAATATCACATCAGTATTTAATAAAAATTGCCTTACTATCAATTATTATTTTCTAGTATTGGTCAGATTTCAATAGTCCTCAAATTAGTGTGTGTATGTGTGTGTATATATAAATTAGTGTATATATATAAATTATTGTGTATATATGTGTGTGTATATATATACACACACATATATAAACAATAGTATTCATATTCATATATATATAAACTATTGTTTAAACACTATTATTTATATATGCATGTGTATGTATGTGTGTATATGTGTGTGTGTGTGTGTATATATGTGTGTATATATATATATATATATATGATAGATTAGTATATAGATAATATTGTTTCTTGTATCTTGCTGTTCTCTGAATTCAACTTTCTTCTTCTCCTCTTCCTGAAGTATATACTTGGAACCTTGTTCATAGAATAACATATACTTTGATTTCTTTTTAAATCTCTGATTCATCAAAATTTTCTGTATTTTACTCCCATTCAATGATAGTTCAGTTACTCTCTACCACAACACTGAAAATATTACTTTATGCCTCTTCTGCTATAATTAAGAAGACTTTCATCAGTCTAATTACTGTTATTTTGTATGTAATCTTTTATTTCTTTCTGGGAGTTTTTAGGGTTACTTCATTTGTCTTTAGTGTTTTACAGTTTCATTATAATATAATTAATTATGGCATTTTTCATTCTGCTCAAAACATGAAACATGGAATGCTTTTAGATTTTAAGATTCATGGTTCTATTATTTCTTTTTTTTCTGAAAATTCTAATTATTTGAGTTTTCCCCGATCTCAGCTCTCTGTGTTGAATATGGGGTACTTTTCCAAAGGTTATCCAATTACTCCAAAAAATTCTATAACTTTTGAGTGATTTTTATCTGTCTCATTTTTTCTTTGCTTTGTTATATATTTAGGAGATTGTATTAGTTGTACTGCTATAAAGAACTACCTGATACTGCATAATTTATGAAGAAAAGAGGTTTAATTACCCCAGGGATCCACAGGTTGTACAAGAAGCATGGCTGGGGAGGGCTTAGGAATTTTACAATAGTGGCAAAAGGCAAAGGGGAAGCAGGCATGTCTTACATAGCTGGAGCAGGAGGAAGTGGGAGTAGATGCCACACGTTTGAACAATAGGTCTTGTGAGAACTGTATCACGAGAACAGCACTAAATGGAAGGTGCTAAACCATTCATAAAGGATCCACTTCCCTGATCCAATCCACTCCCAACAGTCCCCACCTCCAATATTGAGGATTACAATTGAACATGAGATTTGGGTGGGGACACAGATCCAAACCATATCAGAAATGTGCTTTTCAGTTTGGATTTTTCTACATTTTAGAGTTAGTGTAAATTCTGATCTCAAATTTAGAATTAGATTGTAAAGAGTTACGTTTTTCACAGAACAATTTAATTCTTGGCTAGGACTGGAAGGAGGCAAATTTACTGCTGTGTCACTGAACAAGCAGGTGGAATTTGTTAGTATTCTCTCCCTGCGGTTGTAGTCTTTGCTTTTCCAGGTGTGTGATGATTTCTTCTTCCAGCTCCTCCAGGCCCGCCATGACCATCATCAGTTCCTGTTCCTACTGCTGTGAATTACAATACTCTTCTCCATTTTTAGATCCTACAGGTTTCCTTTTCTTTATTACAAGCTTGGACAATTGTTGAAAATGATATAATTATTTTTCACAGAATCTTTTATTGTTTGGATGGATAAGGATTCTGGCCAACGTAGTCTAACATTTTCCCAGAATTAGACAGATTTCTTTTTATATTGCTATTTTGAAGCAGGTTTTCTTCTATATTTGGATAGAAGCCATCCCTAATTATGGAATAATTTGCAGCAAGGCTTATTTCTGCACATGGGCTTGGAACTCTCTTTACATAAAAAAAAAAAAACCACAATAATATACACACACAAAAGAGAGTCAGATGGTGAGATGAGATACAACGCTGTATATCTGTAACTTGCTCCATACTAATGGGGACAGAATTATGTTAGCGAGGCCTATGGTGAATACCAAGAGTGAAGCTGCTCCAGGAGTTGAGACTCTTACAGGAAAGTCTTCAGGGAAGCCTACTGTCCTTTCAGAAGCTTGTATGAGGTAAGTGCATTGATAGGACACAGTGCTTTTAGAACAGAAGGTATATTAGAATCACTTACCATCTTAAAAATAACTGTTTGTGGGCCCTACAATTCTCTTTCATGTGCTTAACTGGGCCTAGGGATCTATACTATGACAAGTGATTCCATGTAGGTGGCTTATGGCATATTAAGCTGCTTTGTTGAACATCTGGGAAAAGGCATAGTTAAGAAATAGTGGGGAAAGTGAAACTGGTTAAGTGTTTTGAAGTCATCAATAAGGGGTCTATGCCTTATCTAGATGAATAATAGGGAGACTGTGAAAATTTCAAAAAGGAAATGTGAAGTGAAAACACTACAGTGTGTGATGGATTTATCAATAGCACAAATGAAATACATGTTAAATGTGCTTAAAGATCTATGACAATGCATGCGTTAGATCAGGGATTTTCAACCTATGATCCAAGGGCTAAATGAATTTTGTTTGCATGTTGCTTGTTTCTGTATGACCAGTGAACTAAGAATAACTTTTAAAGGATTGTGGACCCCAAATACTTATATATGTGTGTACCTGTGTGTGTGTGTCTGTCTGTCTGTCTATCTATCTATCTATCTAACATCTATCTATCTATCTATCTATCTATCTATCTATCTACCTACCTACCTACCTACCTACCTACCTATCTATCTATCTAAGCAGTTGACCAACTGGCCTTTGAACAACTCAGTTTTTAACTGCATGGGTCCACTCACATGTGGACTTTCTTCTGCCCCTACCAACCTGAGACAGCAAAACCAACAACCACCTCTTCCTACTCCTTTTCAGCCTAATCAACATGAAGACAAGATGGATGAAGACCTTTATAATAGTCCACTTCCACTTAATGAATAGTAAATATTTTTTCTCCCTTATGATTTTAAATAACATTTTGTTTTCTCTAGTTTACTTCATTGTAAGAATATGGTGTATCCATATAATAAAATATATGTTAATTGACTGTTTATGTTATCAACAAGCCTCCTGGTGAACAGTCAGCTATTAGTAGTTAAGTGTTTGGGGAATCAAAAGTTATACACAAATTTTCAACTGCCAGGGAGATCAGTACCCCTAACCCCCACATTGTTAAAGAGTCAACTGTACATGCACACACCACACACACACACACACACACACACACACACACGCGCACACACAGGACAAAGATGTTTACTGTCTGGCCCTTCACAGACTAAGTCTGCCAAGTCCCTGGATTTAGGCAGACTGAAGGTTTCCCAGTATTTGCACAAGTTAGCAAGGCTTCAGCGCTAGTGTGACTGGATGGATATCTGTGGCGGTAACTACGTCAGAATGAAGCAAAAGCACATATGGTTGGACTAGAAGGTAAACAGTCCAAGTAGCTTTCAAAACAAGGTCATTACAGCCTTAGATGGAAAAAGTGAACAAAATATCTTCTACGGGATGACACACAGACCTTTTTAAAGTGCACATTTAATTATGGTTTACGCTGAAATTATACAATAACTCCCAATCTCCCTTAAGATACAGCCAAAACTCAAGCTCCCATTCATTCTTCTTCTCTTGTGACATAACCTTGACTAACCCACAAGAATTTACTCAGAAGAAACTTATTGAAATCCCAGGAAAATGCCAAATTCTTTCACTTTGTCTTTATTTTCAAATTAATCATGTATATTGATTAAAAATCAAACCACACATGTTTTATAATGAATATTAACTGTTCTAAACTCCATTCCAGATTCCTCCCAAAAAGGTCTTTCCATGCTTTCATTTTTTGCCCTGAATTTACCTCCATAATCATAAATAATATGCTCATATCTCTGCTTCCCAATTTTCTATCTTAAATATTATCAACTTAGTTTTAATATTGAAATAAAAATTTAGGACTATATTGCTTCTTGGCCTTATAGCTAAGGTCAAGTGTGAAATTTAGCACTTTGCACTACTCAATCTTCACACAAAGCCTTCCCTTCTCTCCCAATATTACATCACAATTTTGATACTCTATGTGTGCCTATATACGTGTGTGTATATATATGTATATGTGTACATGTGCATATATATCTATAGGTCTATCTATCTATCTGTCTATATCTTCTCTTAGTATCCATGTGGAATTGGTTCTACAATCCCAGTGGATACCTAAGTTTGTGGATACTCAAGTCCCTTATATGAAATGTTACAATATTTTTATATAATCTATGTATATCCTCCTGTATACTTTAAATCATCTCTGGATTACTCATAATAACACAATGTAAATGCTATGTGAATAGCTGTACTATATTTTTTATTTTTATTGTGTTATTCTTTATTCAAGTATTTTTAATCTACTGTCTGTTGAATCTGCAGATACAGAACCTGCGAATACAAAGGGCTGAGTGTACATGGTTTACAGTTAAACATAGAGTCCACATATGCTTCCTTTTATAAAAGTTTTAATGTTTTCTGCTGTTTCTAATTGCCCCATTTTTTGTTTCTGGATTTTCTGCATTTATAACAAAAACCATTCCTGTGCAAAATTGTATAACACTCCTAAGATCTCCATGTATCAGGTAATCTATCAAATTCATTTTCATTTTATTTGATATCCCTCCCGGAGTCTTTTATCATTTTGTGCTAACCTTCGCAAATTGCTTAGTGCCTCCTATACAGCCAATTTCCTGGAATCATTTGCCCCTCACCATTTTGTAAGGAATTTACTCTTTTGTTGGACTCTCTGCTTTATAAATATGTCTCTTTGTGTATATTTTTCTTTTTCACTCATTTTTCTGTGTGGCAAATTTCATACAGAGGCCGCTGGAGAAAGAGAGCATAGAGGGCATATTTTTAAAGCATGCATCCTAAAATACTTTGCTACAAGTCTTGTAGTGTGGCTGGATATAAAATTCTACATCTTTTGTCAAGAACTTGAAAGTCTTACTATTTTCTAATGTCCAATGCTGTTCTTGAAGATTCACTGGCATTCAGATACCTGTATAAGGGAGGAATTCCTTTGACCTTTCTGGAATTTATAGAATTTGCCATTTGTGTTGAGCATGTTGAGATTTTATAACTTATGGCTTGGTGATACTTTTTAAATTTGCTATGCTGGAAACTGTGTAAGCTTTTCTGTTTGGAAATTTGTATTCTGCCTTTTGAAAAATATTCATAAGATTTTAAAAAATTACTTGACCACATATATTTTACCTATTCTAGCCTATAAGTGCTGTTTTATTTTCAGGTGTTGGACATCTTAGATTGAAGTTCTGATTTTTACATCTCTTATTTTTCATTGCTTTATCACTTGAATTTACTTTCCAGGACTTAGCTTAATATCACCAATTAACCCTTCCGTCCATTTTGTGTGTTTGTTTTTAATGACAGAATTTAGATTTTTTTTTAATTTTATTTTTATTTTGAGACAGGGTCTTGCTCTGTCACCTAGGCTGGTGTGCAGTGCTGAGATCATAGCTCATTGTAACCTTGAACTCCTAGACTCAAGTGATCCTTGCCACTCAGCTTCCTAATTAGTTAGAACTTACAAGCACCTGCCACTATGCCTGGCTAGTTTTTAAAATTTCTTTATAAAGATGGAGTCTTGCTATATTGCCCATGTTGGTCTCAAACTCCTGGCCTCAAGCAATTCTTCTGCCTTGGCCAACCAAAGCACTGAGATTATAGAAATGAGCCACCATTCCTGGACTCTTTCATTTTCTTTTTTTTTTAATTTAAATTTTAAATTCTGGGGTACATGTGCAGGATGTGCAGGTTTGTTACATAGGTAAACGTGTGCCATGGTGGTTGGTTGCACCCATCAACTCATCATCTAGGTATTAAGCCCCACATACATTAGCTATTTATCCTGATGCTCTCCCTCCCCACCCTCGTTCCCCCGACAGGCCCCAGTGTGTGGTATTCCCCTCCCTATGTCCATGTGTTCTCATTGTTCAGTTCCCACTTACAAGTGAGAACATGTGGTGTTTGGTTTTCTGTTCTTGTGTTAGTTTGCTGAGGATAATGGCTCCCAGCTCCATCCATGTCCTTGCAAAGGACATGATCTCATTCTCTTTTTATGGCTTCATAGTATTCCATGGTGTATATGTACCACATTTTTCTTATCCAGTTCTTTTTCTATTTTTTTGTAGTCACTTTAGCTTGGCCTCTTAAATTTTTCATAAATTTTAGTTGTATTTTCCCCCTTTTCCTCCATTAGCTTTATTTCCTTGTCCTCCTTCTTTGTTTGTTGTTGTTTATTTGTTTGCTCTTTATCTTTGATGTTGGAATCTTTCCTCACGTATCTTTGATTTATTGGCTACCCACTTATACTTAAGAGTAAGACCTAAATTAAAAAACCATGTGGAATACCATGTGCAACTTTGGGTTCCTAGTGGATTGTACCACAGGATAATTGGCCAGGAGCCTCTGAAATAGTATGACTTCTGTCAGTATTTACCTATTTTTCTCTTCCTTTGGTCACTATCTAGGGAAGAATCCTCTAACTGTATGTCTGTGGGAACATGCCATATATCTAGAGGTGATTTGGGGAGGGCCTTGTGGGCGTGAAGGGGAATCTCTCATCATTTAGCTCGGACACTCTCAGGTACTTCTTCAGCATTAAATTTTGCCACTCCTTCTCATCCCGCATTGTACCTGGCGCTCCAGAGCAAGGACTTGATCTATTTCAAATTCTACAAAAACAAAAAACAAAACTACTGTTTTTTTCTGAGATGCCTGTTACAGACTAAGCTCTCAAAAATTTGGTGGAAAACATGATACTAAAAAATAATTAGCAAGAGCCAGAGAATGTAGACAGCTGTATTATAACTATGGAAATGAATTATGTAAAACAACAACAACTAACGGGCAGAAAGGCTAAGAACAGGATGACAAATTGGATGGAACACTGTGAACTCTGAGCCATGAGCAAGTGTCAGACTGAGACACGGAAAGTTTGGGTCTGCCAGATTGGCCAATAAAAACTTCAGTTCCCTAAATTTGTTCCAGTTGTCAATAGAAGGCGTTGAAATATGAACCAAGGTGAAATCTGATTTCTCTTACATGTGACTTCTGAGATTTGTTGTCTCAGTCACAGCCTACCTGTGGTCCTGAGTGTTGCCGTGATCTGTCGTGAGCTAATTTTGTAATCAGTAAAATGTCATCTGAAGGAATAAATTAACACCAGTAGGAGTCAGAATCAGAAATTGGAGAGTAAAACCAGTTCTATGTGCTGGCAGGTGGGAATTTATTATTGGATGAGGCAGGATGATATTCAATCATTCAATTAAATAATCAATCTAGTTCGTGTGTTTTATTTCCAGGCTTTTAAGTACACAGCTCATTTTTAAAACTTAATGGTAGCTAATGTAAGGTGATCTGGAACAACTGCTACAGGGCCTGCCCTTTTAATCTGGTATTTGTTGCAAGTGAATTTATTCAACCAAGAATTTTTATTAGCCCTTGAAATTCAAGGCCAGTTTAAAATCCATCTTTCACTCCTTTGAGAGAAACATAATCTATTTTTCAAAACCTGCAAAACCCTGGGTTTCTGGGCTCTATTCATTCCCTTTCATTTCGGATTTCAACCAGCCAGTTCTTTACCAAGTCCATTTCCTCTTTCTTGCAGTACATTGGCAACCACAGCCAACAGTAAGCAATCCACACTATTATGGTACCATTTTCCAAATTATTCCCCTAGAGCTATAAATATAATAAGCATATTATCTACATTTCAAGTTACAGCAAATGAAAACCTTATTCAATGTGTTGCAGCTACATAACTTGCATATTCATCTATCTTTCCTGCTATATCTCTTTGTTACTGCCTCCAAGTAACTCATGCTATATATTTTATCCTGTATATCGTCTATAACAAGTACTACATATTTCACTCTATTTATTTTCCTATAGTAGTGTCTCAAGTCAAGGTAGCAATTACCGTACAGATCATGATAGCACAGTCTATATTATGGCAGCTATTACATATTGAAATTTCAGCAGTTTATCTCAGTAATGGTTTATATCTGATTCACATTTCAGATGGGAGCAGTTTGAACAGTTCTTTAGGCCAGGTAGCCAACTGATAACACAGGAATCTGGAATCCCATTATCATGCGCTATGAAAATACTGAAATCCTTTATATCCAATTGTATTGATGAGAGAAAATGTACCAAAAGTTATTTAGGGGTCTTTAGAGGACAAGTGAGATGTAACATATGAAATGACATCCCTTGACTACAGCCAGGCTAAATATAGTATTTAAATGTGTATACAGGGGCAAACTAAAAACATTTTGGTGAGCATTCTACATAGGTTACACAGCCAATAAATTGTACTTGGGAGGAATATAATGGACTTGGAAGTTTGTAACAGATATGAAAAAAACCACATTTAAATCTATAATTGGGGAACTAGATAAATGGTTTATTGCATTATAAGTCTCTTGAATTCCTACTAAAGACACTAATTTCCTATATATATCATTATTTGACAATTTAATTGCCTTTTCATCTTTAAATAAGTTTTATCTTTTACCTGATGTAACTTTTACAAATAAAGATTTCAGTCGCTTTTTGAGACATATTGGCACACTGTCAATTATATAAAAAGAGAGACACAAAATTTTTTGATACATGGTTACTATATATGTCATGGACTTTAGATATTTCTAAAAATATAATAGTGGTTTTGTTTTAAATCTGTAAACAAAAAAGTTATAATAAAAGAATTATGAAAAGAATGAGATTAAAAATATGTATATATAAATATATCTCTTTTACATGTATTATATTAGGTATACATATAGTGAAAATACAAAAAGAAATTATCTTTTTGAATGAGATATTGAACGATGAATAATTTAACATAGGGGATTAATGTTTTTCTTTATTAATTAAAAAATGTATTGTAATATAGAAACACTCTGCTTCTAAGAAGAGGGAAATCAGGTCTTTCAGATGTAGTAAAATCATGTTGTATTAGGATGAGCCTTAATACAATGACTGCTGTCCTTATAAGAATAGGAAATTTGGACATACATACAGATCCACACAGTGGGAGAAAAGCTATGTGACGATATAGGACAGTATTGAAGTGATACATTTTTAAGCCAAAGAGTGCCAAATATAGCCTGTACTGACCAGAAAATGTAAGAGACAAGGGAGAATTATTTTAAAAAACCCTCAGAGGGAGCATGACCCTACTGACACCTTGAACTCAGGATGCAACTCCAGCCTCCAGAACTGTGAGAGAATCAATGTATGGTTTTTTTTTTCTAAGCCACCCTGTTTGTAGTACTTTGTTGTGGAGCTGTATCAGAAAATAAAATAAGAAAGCCTGCCAAAGAAGCAGCTAAGTATCCACCTAAAAAAGAGGAGGAAAAACTTCAAAGTCAGTTATCTAAGAAGATTAATAAAACTGACAAATATTTTATTGATTAATAAGGAGGGGTTAAAAAATGCCAAACAGGCTGGGTTCGGTGGCTCATGCCTGAAATCCTAGCACTTTGGGAGGCCGAGGTGGGTGGATCACGAATACAGGAGTTCAAGACCAGCCTGTCCAAAATGGTGAAACCCTGTCTCTACTAAAAATACAAAAATTAGCCAAGCACAGTTGCAGGAGTTTGTAATCCCAGCTACTAGGGAGGTTGAGCAGTAGAATTGTTTGAACCAGGGTAGCAGAGGTTGCAGTGAGCTGAGATCAAGCCATGGCACTCCAGCCTGTGTGACAGAGTGGGATTCCATCTCAAAAAAAAACAAAAACAACACTTCTATTTGGTCAGGCATGGTGGCTCACACCTGTAATCCCAGCACTTAGTTTGGTGTTGTGGCACGTGCCTGTAATCCCAGCTACTAAGGAGGCTGAGGCAGGAGAATCACTTGAACCCGGGAGGCAGAGGTTGCAGTGAGCCAAGATTGCACCACTGCACTCCAGCCTGGGCAACAGAATGAGACGCTATCTCAAAAAAAAAGTATTAATATTTTTCAATTTATTTTTGGAAACTCTTACATCCTCTTTTTTTCCCAACTTTTATTTGAGGTGCAGGTGGTACATGTGCAGGCTTGTTAACTGAGTAAATTGTGCAGATTATTTCCTCACCCAGGTAATAAACATAGGACCTAATGCGTGGTTTTCCCATCCTCATGCCCCTCCCACAATCCACTCTCAAGTAGGCTCTGGCATCTATTCTCTACTTGGTGTCCATGTGTACTCAGTTTTAAGCTCCTACTTCTAAGTGAGAACATTCAGAATTTTTTTTTTTCTGTTTCTGCCTTAATTGGCATTGGATAATAGCCTCCAGATCCATCAGTGTTGCTGCAAAGGATGTGGTTTTATTCTTTTCTATGGCTGTGTAATGTTCCATTGCGTATATGTACCACATTTTCATTATCTAGTACACCATTAATAGACATCAGGGTTGATTTTGTCTTTGCTATGAAAATTGGGCTGCAATGAACATATGCATGTACATGTCTTTATGGTAGAACAATTAATATTTCTTTGGGTAATAGGATCACTGGGTCAAATGGTAGTTCTGTTTTCAGTTTTTTGAGAAATGTCCACACTGCTTTTCACTGTGGTTGAACAAATTTACATTACTACCTGCAGCATATGAGCATTCATTTTTCTCCACAGCTTCACCAGAATCTATTATTTTTGGACTTTTTAATAATAGCTATTGTAACTAGTGTGAGTTGGTAGCTCGTTGTGGTTTTGGTTTACATTTCTCTAATGATTAGTGATGTTGAGCATATACTGTTTGGCTACATGTATGTGTTCTAAGGGGTCTAGTTCCAATCTGCTGCATAGGTCTAGCCAGTTACTCTGGCACCATTTACTGAATAGGAAGCTCTTTCTTTATTGCTTGTCAACTTTGTCAAAGATCAGATGGTTATAGCTATGCAGCATTATTTCTGGGCTCTCTAACCAGTTCCAATGATCTATGTTTTTGTTTTTGTGCCAGTACCACATTGTTTTGGTTACTGAAGCCTTGTAGTATAGTTTGAAATTGGGTAGTACGATGCCTCTGGTTTTTTTCTTTTTACTTAGGATTCTTTTGGCTATGAGGCCTCTTTTCTGGTTTCTCATAAATTTAAGAACAGTGTTTTCTAAATCGGTAAAAATGTCATTGGTGGTTTGATTAAAATAGCAGTAAATGTGTGACATGGTTTGGCTATGTCCCCACCTAAATCTCTTCTTGAATAGTAGCTCCCACAACTCTCATGTGTTGTGGGAGGGACCCAGTGGGAGGTAATTGAATGATGGCAGTGCATCTTTTCCATGCTGTTCTCATGATAGTGAATAAGTCTCATAAGATCTGATGGTCTTATAAGGGGGAGTTTTTCTGCACAAGCTCTCTCTTTGCCTGCTGCCATCCATATAAGACATGATTTGCCCCTCCTTGCCTTCCTCTATGACTGTGAGGTCTCCCCAGCCATGTGGAACTGTGAGTCCATTAAACTTCTTTCCTGAACTAATTACCCAGTCTCGGGTATAATTTTATTAGCAGCGTGAAAACAGACTAATACAATGTATAAATTAGTTTGTGAAAAATGGCCATTTTAACAATATTGATTCTTTCTATCATGAGTATGGAATGTTTTTCCATTTGTTTGGGTCATCTCTGGTTTCTTTGAACAGTGTTTTCTAATTCTCAGTGTAGAGTCTTTTATCTCCCTGGCTAGCTGTATTCCTAGGGATTTTTCTGTGTGGCTATTGCCAATCTTGTGATTACCAATCTTGATTTGGCTCTCAGAATAGACATTATTGATGTATAGAAACACTACTGATTTTTGTACATTAATTCTGTATACTGAAATTTTGCTAAAGTTGTTTATCATATCTAGGGGTCTTTGGGTAGATACTACAGGGTTTTCTAAATATAAAATCATATCATCTGCAAATAGAAATATTTAGACTTCCTGTCTTTCTATTTGGATGACTTTTATTTCTTTCTCTTGCCTGACTGTTCTGGGTAACACTTCCCATAATATGCTGAATAGGAGTGATGACAGTAGGTATCTTTGTTTTGTTCCAGTTCTCAAGGTGAGTTCTAGTTTTCTCCTGTTCAGTATGATGTTGGCTGTGGGTTTGTCATAAGTGACTCATTATTTTAAGGTCTGTTCATTTGATGCCTAGTTTGTTGAGGGTTTTTAACATGATGGGATGTTGAATTTTATCAAGAACATTTTCTGCTTCTATTGAGATGGTCACATGATTTTTGTTTTTAGTTCTGCTTATGTGATAAATTACATTTATTCATTTGTGTATACTGAATTAACTTTGCAGCCCAGGAATAAACTCTCCTTTATCACGGTGGACTTACTTTTTCATGTGCTGCTGGATTCAACTTGCTATTATTTTGTTGAGGATTTTTGTGTCTTTGTTCATCAGGAATATTGTCCTGAAGTTTTCTTTTTCTATTGTGTTTCTGCCAGGTTTTAGTATCAGAATGATTCTGGCCTCATAGAATGAGTTGGAGAAGAGTCACTCCTTCTCAATTTTTCGGAATGGTTTCAGTAGGATTGGTACCAGCTCTTCTTTATACATTTGGTAGAATTTGGCTGTGAATCCTTCTGGTCCAGGGATTTTTTTGATTTTTAGAAAAGTTTTTATTACTTTAGAAGGCATTACTGGCCTGGTAAGGGTTTCAATTTCTTTTTGGTTCAATCTTGGGAGATTGCATGTTTCCAGGAATGTATCCATTTCTTCTAGGTTTTCTAGTATGTGTGTATAGAAGGGTTTGTAATCATCTCTGAGGGTTTTCTTTTTATTTATGTGGGGTCAGTGGTAATGTTCCCTTTATTATTTCTGATTTTTTAATTAGGATGTTATTTTTTGTATTAGTCATCAATCTTATTTACTCTTTCAAAGTACAAAATTTTGTTTTTATTTATCTTTTGTATGGCTTTCCATCTCAACCTCATCCAGCTTAGCTCTGATTTTAGTTATTTCACCATTTCAGCTAGATTCGAGGTTGATTTGTGCTGGTTTATCTAGTTCACCCAGGTGTAATGTTAGGTTATTAATTTGGGATCTTTCAAACTTTTTGATCGAGCATTATATGCTATAAACTTTCCTCACTACTACTTTAGCTGTATTCTACAGTATTACATCATTGAGGCAGAATACTAACAAAGATATTTGGGACCTAAACTTGACACTTGACCATATGGAAACAGAATGGAAAGATATACTGTGTAAGAAATAGCTGGGTTTTCTTGGAGTCATTCCACATTTTTTTTATTGTTTACACAAAAGTGATCTTTCAAACTGTCTTAATACATAGAAAAGAACAAGAACAATTGTTGTAATAAAGTCAGTTGAGGAAAGCCACAGAGATTCTGGTATGTTGTATTTTTGTTTTCATTAATTTCAGTAAATTTCTTGATTTCTGCCTTAATTTCATTGTTCACTCAAGTCATTCAGATGCAGATTATTTAATTCCCATGTCATTGTTTCATTTGGGATATCTTTTTAATATTGACATCCTATTTTTAATGTGTTGTGGTCTGAGAGTACGGTTGTTATGATTTTGTTTATTTTTAAATTTGTTAGCTATTGCTTTATGACCAAGCATGTGGTTAGTTTTAGAGTGTGTGCCATGTGCAGTTGAGAAAAATTCTGTTGTTGTTGGGTGGAGTGTTCTGTAGATCAGCAGTCCCCAAGCTTTTGTACAATAGGACCAGTTTCATGGAAGACCATTTTTTCACAGACTTGTGGTGGGGAAGATGGTTTCAGAGGTATTATATTCTCATGAGGAGCATGCAACCTAGATCTATCACAGGCACAGTTCATAATAGGATTTATGCTCCTATGAGAATCTAATGCTGCCTCTGATCTGACAGAAGGCAGGGTTCAGGCAGTAATACTCACTTGACCACTGTTCACTTCCTGCTGTGTGGCCTGGTTCCTAACAGCCCACAGACTGGTACCAGTACATGGCTGGGGATTGGAACCCCTGCTGTAGATGTCTATTGGGCCCATTTGGTCAAGTGTGATATTTAGGTCCTGAATATTTTCGTTAATTTTCTGCCTTGATGATCTGTCTAATACTGTGTGTGTGATATTGACATTTCTCACTATTAATCTGTGGTTAACTAAGACTCTTTGTTCGTCTCTAAGAACTTATTTTAATGAATTTAGGTGCTCCAGTGTTGGGTGCATACGTATTTAGGATACTTAAATGTCCTTATAAAAATGAAATTGTTATTAATATGTAGTGCTTTTCTTTTTTTTATCATTGTTGGTTTAAAGCCTATTTTCTCTGAAATTACAACAGCAACCCATGTTTTTCGTGTGTTCCATTTGCTTAGGAGATTTTTCTCCATCCCTTGACTTTTAGTCTATAGGTGTTATTACATGCGAGATGACTCTCTTGAAGACAGCATACAGTTAGATCTTGCTTTTTAATACAACTTGCCACTCAGTGCCTTTTATATGGGTCATTTAACCTGATTATGTTCAAGGATAATATTGATATATGTGGATTTTAATCTGTTATAGTGCTGTTACCTGGTTGTTATATAGATTTGTTTGTGTGTTTGCTTTGTAGTGTCAATGATCTATGTATTTAAAAGTGTTTTATGGTGGCCAGTAATGCTTTTTCATTTCCATGGTTAGCACTCCTTTAAGGTCCTCTTTTAAGGCAGGTCTAGTAGTAATAAATTGACTTAGAATTTGCTCATCTAAAAGAATCTTATTTCTTCCCTTACTAAGCTTATTTTTTCTGGATATGAAATTCTTGGTTAGAATTTCTTTTTTTTTTATGGATGCTAAACATAGCCCCTCCCCACAATTCCTTCCTGGCGTGTAGGGTTTCTGCTGAAAGGTTTCCTGTTAGCCTGATGAGGTTCTCTACGTAGGTGGCTTGCCCTTCTTTCTAGCTGTCTTTCTTTGATGTTTTTCTTTCACACTGACCTTGGAAAATGTGATGCTTGTGTGTCTTGGCGATGGTCATTTTGTATTATCTCACTAAGATTCTTTGAATTTCTTGAATATGAATGTTGACCTGTGTAGTAAGGTTGGAGAAGCTTTTCTGGACAATATTCTTAAGTATGTTTTCCAAATTGCTTACCCTCCCTCCTTTGCTTTCAGGTATATCAAGGTATCATATGTTTGGTCTCTTTACATAATCCTATATTTCTCAGAGGTTTTGTTCATTTTAAAAAATTCATTATTATTTTTGTCTCACTGAGTTAATTCAAAGAGCTGAGGTTTGAGCTCTGAGATTCTTTCCTCAGCTTGGTCTATTCTGCTGTTGATACTTCTCTTCTGACTGTATTATGAAATTCTTACAGTGAGTGTTTCAATGTCATCAAATCAGTTTGGTTCATAAATCATTACAGTGTTTATTTTGTATATTTACAGTAACAAAAAAAGTTTGGCATTACCAGCAATATAGGTAAATATCTAATGAAATGATATAGCATGCCCCCAAACAGATTGATTCATATTTTGATATGTAATATGAAACGTTGAGCAACATACACCAAATAATTACTATTAAGAAAATTGAAGATCCATATCTGATTCTATATTAAAAATAATTTCTGTGGCTTGAAGACTAAAATCTAGAAGGCAAAATTATAAAGACTTATGAAAGTTAAATAAAAGAAATTTGTGATTTCAAAATAGGGAAAGCTTTCTTAAACAACATAGAAAAATGCTAATATAAAAGAAAAATATTAATAAATTCAACTGCATCAAAAAGAGATTTCTGATCATCATACCCTGAAGAAAGTAAAAAGACAAGATAACTAAACTAACATTACTATTTGGTTTACAAAAGAATATTCAAATTCTCAAACCTCCAACGAAAACACTGTCAACATGCTTAATTTTTCACGAATATGAGAATTTAAAACACATCTTAGAGACTGATAAAAATTTAAAATTCCAACTATTAGCAAAACTGGTAATCATGGAAATAAACACAAGAGTACTCATGGTGGGAGTGTAAATTTTTATAAACACCCTAAAGAATAGATTGTCATTATTTAGTAAAGCTAAGGATACACACATACTATAACTAACAATTTAATTCCTGGATCTATACTGCACCTTCAAACATGTATAAGAATGGTTATAACAATATTGTTCTTAGTCACTAAACAAAATAGAAAGAAAGAAACCCAGAAATCTATAAATAAAATAAATGCATTAGCTTTTATATTTTCATTTAATAATTATATTGCAATGAAATAAATATTTCATAATCACCTGTAGCACCTTGTATCAATCTTACAAAGATAATATTGAATGAACAAAAACAAAAAATAAAATCCTACATATGAGCTGTATTAGCCATTCATATAAAATTTTTAAATGGGCAAATTAAGTTGTATAATTTGGGAATCCATATACATTTGTTAAAATGATGAAGAAAAGTGAGGAAATAATTGTTGCAAATTTTGGATAGCAGCTATATTAAAGATAAAAACATTTGGAGGGAACTTGGGTTACATCATGAATGCCAATCATACTCTCTTTCTTGCCTTGACTAGGATAAAAATAGATATTAGTTTCATAATTGTCTGTTTATATACATAAGTTTTAGTTACATTTTTGATATTGCAATGCTAAGTAACAAAATTCTAAAAAACTGAACATATAAAGATAAAGGTTTTTAAAATGCTATGTTAATTAATAATCTAATTGCAAATGAACAAAGCAATCTAATTGCAAATGAGAATGGGAAAAAAAGATTGACTTTTTTCCTTTGCTTTATTCAACTTTCTTTGTTTTGCTTGATATTTTGTGTATGTGTTTACACTCTTTTTCAAAGAATGAAGTGTCCTAAAACAAATGTCAATTTGTTCTGTTTTTATAGATTAGTGTTTCTTAAATTTTATTATACATGTGAATCACCTGGGGATCTTGTTAAAATGCAGATTCTGACTCAGTAAATCTGCCGTGAGGCCTGAGATTCTAACAAGCTACCATGGAACACACATTCTGTTAGATTAGTTCGAGTACTACTCTGAGGAGTGGAGCTTGTAGGTACAGATTGGTTGGCAGTGGCTTAACTAAAATCCAACTGGTAATCTGTAAATAAGGTGACCATGGATTTTCATTAGATTGGGACACAGTTGGAAGTGAAATGCAGCTGTTATTAATAATTGTGCTTGGACACAAGGTATAAACCAGAACTTCCTGGCAAACTTAAGATATCTGTACTCTCTAGCTCTGAGTTACAGTGAATTTTTTACACATTTTAAAATTTAGGACCAGACATTCTAAGAAACTGACCACCATAAATCCTCCTGAATAACACTCCTAACATTACTCCCAAAAAGAAACAACTTTAAATGTGTTACAAGCATTATAAGGAAAAGCCTTTGAGGTAGCAAATAAAAGTTTATATTTTGCAAAATGCACAGCAGAGAAAAAGTTATGCCCAGGTTGAAGTGGGTGTAAGTCTCCCATCTGCTGCTAGCTAGACAGTCTGGACCCCAGATTCTTCTTGCTCCTGAAATACTTGTAAGGCATGGTCATATTACATTTCGATGATATAATCTTTACTTTTAGTATGAAATACTGTTTTATCTCTTTTGCATTTTTAATTTTTTGAACTTAAAATAATGTTGCTTTTTTCTATCTACTGTTTCTTTTTTTCGGATTTTAAAATTACTTGTAAATCAACTTTTCAAAGCAAACCAGTAATTGTCTTTCTCTTTTTACAACTTTGATTTTTATTTTAGATTTGGGGGTACATGTGCAGGTTTGTTACAGGGGTACATTGCATGGGATTGAGGTTTGGGATTCAAATGATCCCATCACCCAGGTAGTGAGCATAATATCCAATAGTTTTTCAACCCTTGACCCCCTCTAGTACTTCCCAGTGTTTATTGTTGCCAATTTTATGTCAGTGAGTACCCAATGTTTAGCTCCCACTTGTAAGTTAGAGCATGTGGTATTTGGTTTTCTTTCCTGCATTAATTTCTCAGAATAATGGAATCTAGCTGCATCTATGTTGCCACAATGGGCGTGATTTGATTCCTTTTTAAGGTTACATAGTATCCCATGGTGTATTATGTACTGCATTTTATTTATTGAATTCGCTGTTGATGGAACCTAGGTTGATGCCATGTCAATGCTATTTTGAATAGTGCTGTGATGAACATTTGTGTGCATGTGTCTTTTGGAAGAACAATTTCTTTTCTTTTGGACATATACCTAGTAATGGGATTGCTAGGTTCAATGGTAGTTTAGAGTTCTTTGAGAACTCTTCAAACTGTTTTCCACAGTGGCTGAACTAATTTAAATGCCCATGAGTATATTTAAGTGTTCCCTTTTCTCCACAGCCTCACCAACATTTGTTATTTTTTGGCTTTTTAATAATAGCCATTCTAATTGGTGTCAGATACCATCTTATTGTTTTAAATATGAATTTCTCTGATGACTAGTAATGTTGAGCATTTCTTTATATATTTGTTGCTATATGTATGTCTTCTTTTGAGAAGTATCCATTTATATCCTTTGCCCATTTTTAATAAGGTTATTTGTGTTTTGGTTGTTCAATTGCTTAAGTCTCTTATATATTCTAGATGTTAGACCTTTGTTAGGTGCATAGCTTTGCAAATATTTTCTCCAGTTCTGTAGGTTGTTCATTTACTCTGTTGATATCTTCTTTCACTGTGCATAAGGGCTTTCATTTAATTAAGTGTCATTGGCCAACATTTGTTGGGGTTGCAATTGCTTTTGAGGATTTAGTCGTAAGTTCTTTCCCAAGGTTGGTCTCCAAAATGGTGTTTTCTAGGTTTTCTTCTAGGATTCTTATAGTCCGAAATCTACATTTAATTATTTATTCCACCTTGAATAAATTTTTGCATATGGTGAAAGGTATGTGTCCAGTTTCATTTTTTCTGTACATGGCTAGCCAGCTATCCCTGTACCATTTTATTGAATAGAAATTCTTCTCTCCATTGCATATTTTTGTCAACTTTGTTGAAGATTAGGTGGCTGTAGATGTGCAGCTTTATTTCTGCATTCTCTATTCTGTGCCATTGGTCTATGCATTTGTTTTGTATCAATATCATGCTGTTTGGCCTTATGATATAGTTTGTATTCAGATAATGTGATGCCTCCAACTTTGTTCTTTTTGCTTCGGACTCCTTTGGCTATTTGAGCTCTTTTTTGGTTCTATATGAATTTCAGAAATTTTTTTTTCTAATTTTGTAAAAAATGTTATTGGTACTTTGAAAGAAATAGCATTGAATCTGTAGATTACTTTGGGCAGTAAGACCATTTTAACGGTAGTGATTCTTTCAGTCCATGAGCATGAATTGTTTTTTCATTTGTTTTGTCTGTGGTTTCTTTCAACAGTGTTTCATAATTCTCTTTGTAGAAATCTTTCACTTCCTTGATTAGCTGTATTGCTAGGTTTATTTTCATGTGTGCAGCTATTGTGAATGAGATGGCATTCTTGAATTAGTTCTTGGCTTGAACATTATTGGTGTAGAGAAATTTTACTGATTTCTGTACACTGATTTTATATGCTGAAACTTTGCTAATGTCATTTATTAGCTCTAGGAACCTTTTGGTGGAGTCTTTAGGGTTTTGCAGGTATAGAATCATATCATCAGTGAAGAGATAGTTTGATCCTTCATTTCCTATTTGGATGCCTTTTCTTTCTTTCTCTGGCCTGATTGTTCTGGCTAGGACTTCCAATTGTCTTTGTTTTAAAAAACTCAATATATTTAGATTCCATAATAAATTGCTTTGTTTCTGTAGCTCATTGTATTTTTCAAATAATTTTCCTTAGAGGTTTTTTTCTTAGTATGTGTGAAGAATATGTGTTGGTGTTATCAATCACTTGATGAATTTATTCATAAGATATCTTTGTCGAAAATGTGAATATTTAAAACAGTGACCCAAACATCTAAGGGAAAAATATAAACTGCTAGAAAACAACAGAAAAGAAGGAACACTTAAGTAAAATAATAGATGTAACATGCATATAATCTGAAATCATGCCAATGAAATCTAATGCATAATTTTTAATATATAAAATCCATTTATATATTTTAGAAAAATAACATTAGAAAATAAAAAGGGTTAGAATATGCCAGCCAGAATTAAAGCGAAAAAGCTAAAGATTCTTTCTGTCTCTTAAATCACAAGCTCTTATCTGGAAAATGTCACAGTGAAAACTTCTGCCAATATTAAATGGGATCTTGGTGAGCTTCATTTAATATCTCTATTCATACTCAAACAAAATGTTTTTAAGTAATGGAGATGAATATTATGGTTTTAAATCATGAAAAGTTAGAAATAATGAATCATATTCAGTGCTCAAAGCACCTTAAACTTGAAGTATGATTCTTTTCATAATGACATATGGTTTTCAGAAAAATAGCAGAAATTGACATTCTAGAAAAACAAAATGAGTGATTCACACCCCAGCAAAATCTAATATCACTTCCAGGAAATTAAATACTTTATGTGCCAAGTTAGTCATAGATTCTGGCCTTACTTCAAGAGGCACTACTGATATTCTTAGTTGTTTTGCTTTTTATGTGTGTTTTTTTTGGGTGTGTGTGTGTGTGTGTATGTTTTTTAAATACTAGGAATCCATAAAAAAATTATCCACATGTGAAGAATTCATAATGAAACAGACTTACTGCATCTGATTCATGCGTCTTCATGGAATTGACATAAAGACTTGGCTTTAGAGACCTTCCAGAACTAACTCCCAACTGATACAAAAATAAATTACTTCTAAATTACCTACATTATTTGCCTTCGTAGTTGTGTGATAATTGCAGGATCTGGGGGCAGTCTACTTGCAAATGCATCTAGTCATGTTCTTGTATGTCTTTATTTATTAAATAATCTATTATACTCAATTTAACACACGTCTTTCAAGTATGTGTACCTGGCTCTGTGATAATTGTGATTAACAAGAAAAAAAATACAGCTGACTCTTGAACAACATGAGTTTGAACTGTGTGGATCCACTTATAGACAGATTTTGTTCAATAAATGTTATACCTAGGGTGCCCACCTCTCCTGCCTTTTCTTCTACCTCCTCTATATCATCTTCCTCTGTCACCCCTGAAACAGTGAGACCAACCCCTCCACTTCCTCATCCTCCTCAGCCGACTCAATGTGAAGAGGGTAAGAATGAGGACCTTTTGTGACAATCCTTTTCCACTTAATGAATAGTGAATAATTTTTCTCTTTCTTTTGATTTTCTTAACAACACTTTCTTATGATTTTCTTAACAATGCTTTCTTTTCTCTAGCCTACTTCATTGTGAGAATACAGTTATGCTACATATAATACACTAAAATATATGTTAATTGACTGTTTATGTTATTGCTGAGACTTCCAGTCAACAGTAGTCTTTTAGTTAAGCTTGGAGGGGAGTCAAAAGTTATACACAAATTTTCAACTGTGTGGAGTGTCAGTGCCCCTGACTCCTGAGTTGTTCAAAGATCAACTCTACAGTCACAAGGAGCTTACACTCAGGTAGAAAGACAGTAAAGTCCACATTACAACAGAATTTGGTAAGTGCCCTAAAATCAGTAGAAATGGGATTCAAGGAGAGAAGGAAAAGAAAGTATAATTTCTTCTATATTTAGCTAAAATAACCTTCCCCTAAATGTACATAATTTAGATCTAAGTCATACCTTTTAGTCCTAAGGAAATAAGCATTTCTTCCATGCAAGGGGTTTTAAAATTTTGTTGTTACTCTTATTTGTTTGCTTTCTTGCTTGTTTTTGTCTTTTGGCATAAATGACAAAACATCAATGTCACCATCTTCTACTAAAAATCTCATCAACGATTTATCAGATTAAAAGATGCCTGCATCTTATTCTCTTTTTAATATACATTTTGTTTCAAGATCCTCCTTAAAACATTATTAATAAAAGTAAACACAATACTACATTAAAATATGAATAATATAATGCTATAAACACAGTTATACATATTACTTTGTTCTGTAGTTAGGGTTGTAATGCTGTACGCAACCAAGTTTTCTCTTTACTATTATTTTTTAAGTGTAGCAAGACCATGCAAGTGCAGTGAATTTTTGTTCTTGCTTGCTTTTAAAAATAATTATTTCTATGAGATTATGGGTTTTTTAAATATGTTCAAATATTTTACAATTAAATTCTGACACCAAACATTAACTCTCATATCAGATTTAGAGATTTAATGGTACTTCTATTTTCATTCAGGCAATAATGAAAATGCTGATGAATATAAAGTTAAGTACAGGGTCTTCTGGATTTCTGGGATGGCATAAAATAAATGTCTCCAGAGAAATATTGACCAACTATTTGCTGCTGAAGAACACACTCCACTTTAAGACAGTGTGTGGGAAAGAGGTCCCTGAGACTTAAATCAAACTTTTTAAGACTCTAATATTTTTAGGTATCTTATGGGTATTTTCATTTTATCTTTAGTACAGACCTATGAGGTAGATCTATTATCAAGCTATTTCGCCAAAAAGGAAACTGAGACCTGCATAACTTTCCCAGCTTGCATGATCATGCATTTGATTGACGGACTAAGAGAATCAAAGGTGATACATTGATTTTAATTCCCAGGAAATAATTATTCAATCATTGATTATTGACCAGATTGTTCTATCGCTATATATCAGTGATGTTTTAAGAAATTTTAATACAGATTTTTATAATCAATAACTTCACTAAACACACCTGAATTGCTAAAACTTTAAAAATTGGAAAAACCAAACACTAGCAAGAACATGGAGCCAGGGGAACTCTAATACATAGTGTGTGGGAATGTAACATGGAATATTTTCCTTCACTTTGAAGTAGGAGCCTGGGATTTTACATACAATATATAGAATCATATATACCATATATTTTCACTGTAACCAAGGAGTTTCCTACCTATGAATTTACACAAGAAAACTGAAAAACTACACTCAAAAAATGTTTGTAATGAGAATATTCAGGAAAGCTTTTATTCTTTGTAACGAAAAACTAAATACTGTCGAAGTGTCTATACAGAGAGCAATAAACTGTGGTGTATTCATACTGAAATATGACTCAGTAATAAAAAGGAATCGGCCACTGATAAGTGAAAACAAGGTGAATCTCACAAATATGCTGAGTGAAAGATGCTATTCACAGAAGTTAATGTGTAGTAAAATAATTGCATTCCCCTATTTTATTGAGAAAAAGGAAGTTATACTCTATGCCATGGCTTGTTCTTAGTAAATGGATACTGGCACCTCGTATGTGCTTTACTGTTTTCCAAGGGCTACTGTGAAACAATCTAAGTAGCTGACATCAAATTCTCACACATGTGTTTTACCTTTTTTGAAAAACTGAATTATTTCCCTGGATCCTGTCACCTTTCTCATTCTTCATGGTTTTCAGCAATTGCCAAACTGGTTTCTAACCATCCTTTCCTTCTGTACTTGGGTATTTGGCCTGGAGATCTCTGAGGTGGAAGTGCTGGCATTGAGAGCTCTCTCATTATTTCCTCAGCTACACTGGGACTTAAACAGCATCTTATCTTCCTATAACAGTTGCAGTGAGACAAACTCCATGCATAAACACGACAAAAGCAAAACAGCAGTTAAGTTGTTCTGTTAACATTATACCATCTGTTGCGAGGAATGGAACTCTCTCTTCCTTGTTCCTCTTCCTGTTTTTGAACCTAGTAAAAGTGTTCTTTTTATTGTTCCTGTCATATTTTCCAAGGCTCAGATTATTTTTTATTAGCCTTCTTGGCACTATTACAGTTTCATGCAACTCTTAAATTTGTGTTTATGTGTGAGCACCTTCTCCTTTTTTTTTCTTCTTTCTAAATGTATAATCATCAAACAATCCTCCAAAGTCACAAAGCTTTCTTTAGATAATATCAAATTTTCTTCTCTTCTCTTGAGACTTTTTCTTATACAGACTCTAACAATCCTATTCCTCACCAATTCTCTACCTTTTTTTCCCCAAAAAAACAAACAAAGACCAACTAAGATTAGAAACTTGAATGGGTATATGCAGTCAGAATTGGAGTGAACTATGATAAATAGAAGACTTTCATAACTGTACCTCCTACACTGCTCTCCATTCAAACTAATGAGGTGATATTTTCTCTCTGAAGTGATAAATAGTCTGTTAGTTTTGTGATTTCTTGGTGAATTCTTTCTCTGACAATGACTAAGGAATTTTCCACATAACCAGAAGGGACTTAACTATGTGTTCTTATGAAAATAGGTCTATGGGGTGTCCTAGGGAAATAAATGCACATTATTTTAATATAATTTAAACAACAAAGATAGAATAATGATGCTAAAGTCCTGTTTTGTTTGCTTGAAGGTCATAATTGTTCCAAATATAGTGTACCAGGGTCATGGTATTATTTTCAATGACTGACATGTGTTGCATTATATTCAGGATTAAATATTAATGCTATAGAGATTGTGCAGAATTATATGAAACAGAAGTTGAATAATGAACAAATAGGTAGTACAGGGCAAGGAGTGGTCAAGGAGTGGTAAGACTCCTTTTTACTCATTCTAAACAAAGACTTAGGTGATATCCGTGGGCAGGATTTAACCTTTTCAGTGAATTTATGACGTGGTTTGGAACATAGCAATTTCATTAAAATCTCGATGAAAGAAGTCCCTCGCACCTTCACAGTTACAAATCCAGTTGCCTGTGTCTCAAATGCGCCACCATGTCCTCCATATAGGTAATTGAGATTGCTACCATAGCCTGCTAATTGGCATCTCAATCATAAATGTCTCTATGTTCTGTCTCTCCACAGTGATATACAGAATTAATATGAATCGAATTCCCAAGTGGGCATCTTTTCACAGTCTTTAAACCATTTCATATCCTCTTTAAACAATTTCATTCCATGTAGCCTGCTCTGAAGACACTCCGAGCTTTTTTCTTCGACACAGTTAAAAACATGCATGGTCAAACACTGTTATCGTTTGACATTATGGGGGTAGTCTTGCAATTAGAAAAAGCAAATTCATATTGTACTTAGAAAGGGTGAAATATCTCTCAGAAATGCTTCTGAAATTTCTATTATTTTGGGCAGTACTATTATTGTCATCAATATAAAGGCATTGTGTTTTCTTCAGCCTTTCTTCTTCTCTAGAGGTAGACTGAGAACTTATAAGGAGAAACTTACATGTGTAGCTAAGCTCCTTTGAGTCTGATCACTCATGGGAGCCAGGGTGTACTGAAAAGAGCACACTTTCTGCTCTGCTCCTTTAAGCCATTTGTTTGTAAAGACAGGTCGTCACACAGTGGTCCAGTTCTACCAATGATTGGAGAATAAGTATGTTTTTGGTTTCTATATTAGGAAATCCACTTGCCTACAAATAAAAGAAATGCCTTACTTTGGCACTTCCTTAATAATGAAAATTTAATTGTATTTCCATATATCTTCTATTTTATTTATATTCATTAATTGGCTCTGAAATTAAATGAAGAAAATGGTTACTTAATGGATTCTCTTTCAATCCCCACAACATTTCTCATTCATTTCCTATGAATATTGCAGATAGTATAGATAGTATATGTTCCTTTATACATTATTATATGTTCTTTAGTGATGTTTGGATTATATTGTTCTTACCATTTTGGTCTTTCTAAATCTCTCTCTCTTTCTCTGGCATCTCTCTCCTCCTTCTACTTCCTTCCTTCTCTCCCTCCCTCCTTTCATGATTATTTAACAGACAATTTGTACTGGCTGCACCAGTATGGCAAAGCCTGACTCTCTAAAATATTACATCTTGGTTCTTCCTTGTGAAACACACACTATTTTTAGATTTATAATTATGTAAAAGTCTGAAAGAAGTGAATATTATCTCTTTTTTATTTATTTCTAAAATGTTTCTAAAAGTATAAAAGAGGATTGATGCTATTTAACTTATCTCAAGGTAATATCAATTTTTAAAAATGTGCAAAAACTGAGGTCAAAATAAAAGATTGTATACCTATAAAGACATTGACAAACAGGTTGCTACTTTAGCATTGAAATTATGTCCAAACGACTAGATGGGATTTTCACTACGACCTATGAAATGTCACATGGAATCTCATTACCACTACAAACATCAAAAACATGGACAAGATATGTGAAAAGAAATATTTTCAGATGTTGGAAAACACCCGATGCAGTGCTGTAAACTGTGAAGGAGGAAAAAGAAGCTCTGCAAGTTCAGTTTTTAGGTTTCAATATGGGGAAACAGACCTCAAACAAAGAACAGTGTTTGCACTGAGTTGAAGAGACAAAAATGGCAGTCCAGGTAAATGTGGCAGCTAGAATTTGTGTGACTGTGCGCCTGAGAGGAGGGAGCCATTCCACAGGAAGACAGAGCTCTAGCTTTCTGCAGAGGCATTCATTCCAACAATTCTTTGGCTGAATGCTGAGATGCACATATGTGGGATAAAATTTCACAGGAAGTAGGAAATAATCACTAAAAAACAGAAAACTGGATAATTAATTGGAGCTCAAATAAGACTGAAGTAAGTTGAATTCCTACCAGCCAGAGTAGACAGACCATATTATGCAAGGTGCCCTGGCTAGTATGCTCAGAAAAGCATGCTTTAATGGAAAATTCATAGACTGGGGAGAAAATATGCATGTATCTGATAAAGAACATATATCCAAAATATACAAGGAGCTCCTGAAATGCAACAGTCAACAAACAAGTAACTGAGTTAAAAAAATAGACAAAAGATCTGAACAGATACCTCACCGAAGAAGATACAGAGATGGCAAATAAATATATGAAAATATACTCAATATTATATATCATTATGGAATTGCAAATAAAAACAACAATGAGCTACCACTAAACATCTATTATAATGGTGAAAACTAAACACCCTGTGTGTTAGTTTTCTAGGGCTGCTATAACAAAAACCAGATGGCTCAAAACCACTGTACTATCTGGATGACTCAAAAACCAGACATGTATTTTCTCATACTTCTGAAGACTAGATGTCCAAGATAAGGTGTCAGCAGGGTTAGTTTCTTTTGAGGCTTCTCTCTGTGGTTTATAGATATTTATGTTCTCCCTGTGCCTTCTTACAGTATTCCCTCTGTGTCTGTATTCTGATCTTCTATCCTTATAAGGACACCATATTGAATTAGAGCTCACTCTAAATGACCTCATTTTATTCTAATTACACTTTATAAAGGCCCTATCTCCAAAAACAGTCATATTCTGAAATACTGGTTGTTAGGACTTCAACACATGAATCTTAGGGGAGCACAATTCAGTCAATAGCACCTAGACAACACCAAATGCTGGTAAAGATGTGGGGCAGTGGGAACTCTCACTCATTGCTGGTGGGAATGCAAAATGGTACAGCTGCTGTGGAAGACAGTTTGGCAGTTTATGACAAAGCTAAACATAATTTTATGTGATCCAGCAATCATGCTTCTTGGTATTTATCAAAATGTGTTGGAAATTTATGTCCACATAAAAATCTGCACACGGATGTTTATAGCAACTTTATTCATAGTTACGAAACTTGGAAGCAACCAAGAAGTCCTTGGTGAATAGATGAATAAACTGTAAGACTTCCAGACAGGGATGTACACAGCACTAAAAGGAAATGAAGTATAAAGCCATGGAAAGACGTAGAGAAACCTTAAATGCATATTGCTAAGTGAAAGAAACCAATCTAAAAAGGCTACACACCACGTGATTCCAATTATATGACATTTTGGAAAAGGGAAAACTAAAGAGAGTAAAAAGATTGGTGATTGCCAGTGGCTGATGGCAGAGAAGGAAGAATCAATAGGGGAGCAGGGAATTTTTAGGAAAGTGAAACTATTCTGCATGATAATACTGTCATGTGTGAAAAATCCATAGATTTATACAACATAAAGAAATTGTACTGTAAACTATGGAATTGAGTTAATGACAATGTTTCAGTATTGGTTCAACAATGGAAATGAATGTACTGCAGTAATGCAAGATTTCAATACCAGAAGAAGTTGTGTGTATGTATTGGGGAAAAAGGGGTAAATGGAAACTGTACTTTTTCTACACTTTTTCAATATACCTAAAACTGCTTTAAAAAGTAATGTCTATTTTTAAGATACTAAAATGATAAAACCAAAACTAACTGCTAAATTTAATATATGAACTTAGAAAAGCTGTAGGATACAATGGATATTTTTTTAAAAATTTACTATATTCCTATATACCAGCTATCAATATTTTGAAACTGAAATTTTTGCATCAGCGTGACCTGGATGTGAGACTTGGAGTCAAAGAATATCATTTTAGAGCTTTAAGATTTCACTTCCTTGTTGGATGTTGGACTTACATGGGGCCTGTAGCTGCTTTGTTAAAATCATAACAGGAATAAAAACCATAACACAGGAAAACTTTCATTAAAGTCATAACATAGGAATAATTTTTGAATAGTATATTCAAGATCTGTACAGCAAAACTATAAAATTTCACTTAGACTACATATTAGTTTGTCTTTATGCTGCTGTGAAAGACATACTTAAGGCCAGGAGTGGTGGCTCATGCCTATAATCCCAACACTTTGGGAGGCTAAAGTGGCTGCATCACCTGAGGTCAGGAGTTCAAGACCATGCTGGCCAACATGGTGAAACCCCATCTCTACTAAAAATACAAAACTTAGCCAGGCATGACAGTGGGCTCCTGTAGTCCCAGCTACTTGGGTGGCAGAGGCAGGAGAATCACTTGAGCCTGGGAGGTAGAGGTTCTAATGAGCTGAGATTGTCATTGCTCTCCAGCCTGGGCTACAAGAGTGAAACACTGTCTCAGAATAAATAAATAAATTAAATAAATAAGAAAAATAAAGACATACCCGAGACTAGGTAATTTATACAGGTAAAAGGGTTTAATGGACTTACAGCTCCATGTGACTGGGGAAGCCTCATAATCATGGTGGAAGGCAAGAAGGAGCAAAGGCACATCTTACATGGATGACAGCAGGCAAATAGAGAACTTGTACAGGGAACCTCCCCCTTATAAAACCATTAGATCACATGAGATTTATTGGATATCACAAGAACAGCATTGTAAAGACCCACCCCATGATTAAATTACCTGCCACCAGGTTCCTCCCGCAACACATGGGAATTCAAGTTGAGATTTGGGTAGAGACACAGCCAAAGCATATTATTCTGCCCCTGGCCCCTCCCAAATCTCATGTCCTCACATTTCAAAACCAATCATGCCTTCCCAACAGTCCCCCAAAGTCTTAACTTATGTCAGCCTTAACTAAAAAATACACAGTCCCAAGTCTCATCTGAGACAAGGAAGTCCCTTCTGCCTATGAGCCTGTAAAATGAAAAGCAAGTTAGTTACTTCCTAGATACAATGGGGGTACTGGCATTGGGTAAATACAGCCTTTCCAAACGGGAGGAATTGGCCAAAATAAAGTGGTTACAGGCTCCATGCAAGTCCAAAATCCAGCATGGCAGTCAAATCTTTTTTTTTTTTTTTTTTTTTTTTTTGAGACAGAGTCTCACTCTGTTGCCCAGGCTGAAGTGCAGTGGCATGATCTCGGCTCACAACCTTCGTCTCCCAGGTTCAAGTGATTCTCCTGCCTCAGCTTCCTAAGTAGCTGTGATTACAGGCACCTGCCATCATGCCCAGCTAATTTTTGTATTTTTAGTAGAGACAGGGTTTTATCATGTTGGCCCATCTGATCTCAAATTTCTGACCTCAAGTGATCTGCCCACCATGGTCTCCCAAACTGCTGGGATTATAAGCATGAACCACTGTCCCAGCCTTTGGGCAGTCAAATCTTAAATCTCCAAAATAATATCCTTTGACTTCATGTCCCACATCCAGGTCATGCTGATGCAAGACATGGGTTCCCATGGTCTTGGGCAGCTCCCCACCCTATGGTTTTCATGGGCTGGCATTGAGTGTCTGAGGCTTTCCTAGGTGCAGAGTGCAAACTGTCAGTGGATCTACCACTCAGGGGTCTGGAGAATGATAGCCTTCTTAAAGTGCCACTAGCCAATGCCCGAGTAGGGACTCTGTGTGGGGCCTCCCACCCCACATTTCCCTTCTACACTGCCCTAGCAGATGTCCTCCATGAGGACCCCACCCCTACAGCAAACTTCTGCCCGGACATTCAGGGATTTCCATACTTCCTCTGAAATCTAGATGGAGGTTCCCAAACCTCAATTCTTGACTTCTGTTTACTCACAGGCTCAACACCACATGAAAGCTGCTAAGGCTTGGGGTGTGCACCCTCTGAACCCCTTTTAGTCATGGCTAGAGCAGCTGGGATGCAGGGCACCAAGTCTCTAAACTGCACACAGCAGAGGGACCCCAGGCCCAGTCCATGAAACCAATTTTTCCTTCTAAACCTCCAGGTCTGTGATGGGAGGGGCTACCACAAAGGTCTCGGATATTCCCTAGAGACATTTTCCTCATTGTCTTGGTGATTAATATTCGGCTCCTCATTACTTATGCAAATTTCCACAGACAGCTTAAATTTTTCCTCAGAAAATGGGATTTCCCTTTTTATCACATTGCTGCAAATTTTCCAAACTTTTATGCTCTGTTTTTCTTTTAAAACTGAATGCCTTTAACAGCACCAAAGTCAAATCTTGAATGCTTTTCTTCTTAGAAATTTCTTCCACCAGATATCCTAAATCATCTCTCTCAAGTTCAAAGTTCCACAAATCTCTAGGTAGGGCCAAAATGCTTACAGTTTCTTTGCTAAACATAACAAGAATCACCTTTGCTCTAGTTCCCAACAAGTTTCTCTTTCCTATATGAGACCACCTCAGCCTGAATGTTATTGTCTATATACTATCAACATTTTTGGCAAAGCTATTCAACAAGTGTCTAGGAAGTTCCAAACTTTCTCACATTTTCATGTCTTCTTCTGATCCTTCAAACTGTTCTAACCTCTGCTTGTTACCCAGTTCCAAAGTCGTGTCCACACTTTGGGTATCTTTTCAGCAACGCCCCACTTTTCTGGTATGAGTTTACTGTATTAGTCCATTTTCATGCTGCTGAAAAAGACATACCCCAGACTGGGCAATTTATACAGGAAAAAGAGTTTAATGGACTTACATTTCCACATGGCTAGGGAGGCCTCTCAATCATGGCAGAAGGCAAAGAGCAGCAAGTCATATCTTACATGGATGGCAGCAAGCAAAGAGAGACAGCTTGTGCAGGGAAACTCCCATTTTTAACACCATCAGATTTCATAAGACTTTTTCACTCCCATGAGAACAGCATGGGAAAGAACCCCCCTGCCCATGATTCAATTACCTCCCACCGGGTTCTTCCCATAACATGTGGGAATTCAAGATGAGATCTGGATGGGAATACAACCAAACCATATGAGACAAATACAATATAAACTAAATATGTAGTACATTCATTGGTAAGAGACAATAGTAATCTGTGGATTTATGAAAATTAAACAAAAATTGCCAAGATATTTTTGAAGAAATGAACAATCTTGCTTTAAAACTTACGGAAAAATGGGAAGGACATAGAGTTGCCTAAAATAAAATAAAATAGTAAAAACAAAAACTGAAGCATTTACTGTACTTTAGATGGAATCTTGCTCTGTCGCCCAGGCTGAATACAGTGGTGCAATCTCAGCCTACTGCACATCTGCCTCCTGGGTTCAAGCAATTCTTGTGCCTCAGCCTCCCAAGTAGCTGGGACTACAGGCATGTGCCACCACACCTAGAAAACTTTTGTATTTTTAGTAGAGATGTGGTTTCACCATGTTGGCCAGGCTGATCTTGAACTCCAGACCACAAGTGATCCACCCACCTTGGTCTCCCTAAGTGCTGGGATTATAGGACAAGCTACCACACCTGGCCAGTTTACTATATATGAAACTATAATTAGTATGCAAACAAGTGAAATGTGAACAAAATGAAGAAGGCTTTATTAAGTGTTAAAACAGCTCAGAAGAGACCCAGACTGGGTACCTCCTCTCTGTAGGCAGGTCGATGTATTGAGTGTTCAGCTCTCAGCAGAGAGGAAGCCCTGGAGAGGCAGCTCCTCTCTGCTACCAGTCATCCTGACATCTGCTGCTCTCAGCAGAGAGGAGGCCCTGGGGGGTGGTGATGTTGCTTCTCTCTGGACCTTGTATTGCCTCATCTCTCCATCCTCTGTCCTCCCTGTCTTCTGCCTGCTACGGCTAAGCCTGGGGCCCATATAGACCTGAGAGGAGAGGAAGTGTGTGCCATTTGGTCCATGGGTGGCCCAGAAAAGGGACCACAGTGCCCTACTCCAGTCCACGGGACTGGCAGCTCAGCCTCCAGCCTTCAGGCTCTTGCTGGCCTTAAGATGGGGCCTTACCAGGGAACTGCCACTTTCTGCCATCTGTCTGCCTCCTCCTGTCATTTATGGCCCCTGGGCTCAGCCCCAATTTTGTTCCAATATCAGAGCAGGTGCTGATAGCAGAGAGAAACCAGGCAGTGGGGGTGGGGGCAGGCACCCCTGAGCCTGCAAGGGCAGGGGGGGCCTTTCTGGGCCCCCCAAAATCCAGGAATGCCTGAGTCTACAGCCCGGTTTGGGGGGTTGCAGCTGTGCCTGGGAGGGCAAGGCTCTGCCTGTTCCCAGCCCAGATCACAGGGAGGCTCTGATTCGCAGCTGTAGTTTGGGAGTGGGGCTGCTACCTACTCTGTGGAGTGGGAGGCCTGGGTCTGCAGCTGTGATTTGGGCAGCTGCAACTGCACCTAGGGAGCTCCCACCTCAAAAGGGAAGGGGCGGGGCTCCCGCTGGCTCCACGGAGTATGCTGCCTCAGCTGTGCCTCCATGCTGTAGCCAGCATGATGGCAGTAACAATCTCTCTGGAGCAGCCACTGCCATCATAAGAATGCGTGCAGCAGATTGATCATACATGGACTTAAGGGAACTTTTCAGGGTAATGAAAATATTCTGATTTATTTGTGGTTATGGTTACACTGTCACAATATATTTGTCAAAACTCACCAAATTGGACTCTTCAAATTTGTGAATTTTATTGTATAAATGTATGACTGCTGATGTAATAATAGTATAGATTATAAAAAATAATAAGTTCTGGTACTGTCTGTTAGCCAGCTGTGTTTTAAAATTATCATTCATCCTCCTATATTTCATCTATAAAATAGCAATTAAATTGCCTTCTTCATCTGCTCTACTTATCTTTAAAAATTTTCTCAATTTTTAGATGAAGAACCTCTCATGAATGTGCCTTATAAACTATAAAATACTCCTTTTGTTTTGATTATTGTGTAATATGAGTAGTTGGATGTTAAATGAGTAGTTGAATAAGATACTTCGGGCTATGTTTGTGCTAATGGAAAAAGATGGCTATGTAGTAATCATTCATTTTCCATTTGTTTCTCACATTTATAAAACTGTCCTCTGTATTATAGCCACAGTCATTATTTGAAACGCCTTCATCTCTGAATGGCTGTCATCCTTTCCTTTCCAATTGATTTCAGTTAGGTCTCTGTTTTAAAAAGTGATCACATTTGTACCTTGTTTGAGAGTACCTGCTGCTTTTCCCAGGTAACACATAGCTCATCCAGGGATTCCCTTTTGTTCAGTGAGTAAATGTTGAACCCCTACAGACAGGCACTGTGCTAGGTTCAGAGGATACACAGGAGGATAAAACCTTTTCATGCATTTTTTTACAGAATTGCTTTTACTACACTCCACTTACTTTCCTAGTCCACCGTTATAAGCTTTGTTGGAACTTCTGTTATTTTTGCCATTTCCTCTTAACAGGAGCCCTATTCTAAATACTGTCCCTCAGAGTCACCGCACATAGCTAACTGAAGCACCTTTCTGATTATTCCATTTTTATGTTCCAAAACATCCAAAGACTCTCTTCTGCCTATTGATGCATAATGATCCTGTGGAAAAAAAACTATATTTGAATCAGATAAACCTGAGTTTAAATCTTGATGCCTACTGAATGACTCCAGACAGTACCATATCTTTTCCAAGCCTCAGATTCTTTGTTTGAATAAAACCAGTAATAATACTTCTTGTAACAGATATTATACATTTAAAGAGCTTGAGGCAATGCCTAGCACTTAGAGTAGCTGTCTAATAAATCATAGTTATTATTAAAAAACAAATACTCTGCAAATCTTAGTTTATCCTTAAAATCTTGCTTTGCCAGGTCTGAAACCCCAAATAGTCCTTCCGCCCAGTTTCCACTGTTAGAAAAGCATAATATGTAATATTCTATACAAGCAGCAAAACTTCAGCAACAAAGTAAATGAGCTACATCTTGGCTCAAGGAGTACTTAAGATCTCAAGGATCTGTGCAAGATGAGAGGTGGCAGCTCCAGGCAGCAATACCAAACACGGTTTAAGAAATAAGAGTTGTGAAATCATTATCTTCCTATCTTGAGTTTTTTTATGACTTTGCTCATGGTGGATAATTCACATTTAAATTAAAATGTGATTTTGTGAAGTAGCAGAACACTTTCGTTTTACATTTACATTGTCACATTACCATATCATTTTGTAGTCTGAATCTAGTATTTTTTTAGGATTAAAATTTTACTTTATTTATGGATTCAGGGGTACATGCACAGGTTTGGTAAGTGGATATAATATGTAATGCTGATATCTGGGATTCTATCAAACCCATCACCCAAATAGCAAACACAGTACCCAATAGGTAGTTATTCAACCCTTGCTCCTACTCTTCTCTTCCTTGGAGTCTCCAGTGTCTACTGTTTCCATCCTTATGTGTGTGTACTCATTGTTTAGCTTCCACTTATAAGTGAGAACATGTGGCATTTGATTTTCTGCTTGTGTTAATTCACTTAGGATAATGACCTGCAGCTGCATCAATGTTGCATTTCATTCATTTTCATGGCTCTGTAATATTCCCTTGTGTATATGTACCACATTTTCTTTTTCCAGTCCACACTGATGGACACTCAGGTTGATCCCATGAGTTTTGGATTGTTAATGGTGCTGTGATATACAAATGAATGCAGGTATCTTTTTATTTTCCTTTTGGAAGATACCCAGTAGTGGGATTGCTGGGCCAAATGGTAGTCTTATTTTGTTGTTCTTTGAGGAATCTCCAACCTGCTCTCCATAGGGACTGAACTAATTTACATTACTACCAGTGTATAAGTATTCCCATTTTTCTGAATCCTCATCAATATGTTATTTTATGACTTTTTAATAATAGACATTCTGACTGTGTGAGATGGTATCTCATTGTGGCTTTAGTCTGCATTTCACTGACAATTAATGGTGTTGAGCATTTTTAAAAATATGGTTCTTGGCTATGTATGTATGTCTTCTTTTGATAAGTCTGTTCATGTTCTTTGTCCACTTTTTAACAGGGTCATTTGCTTTTTTCTTGTTAAGTTGCTTATAGATTCTGGATATTAGTCCTCTTTTGGATGCACAGCTTGCAAATATTTTCTTCCATTTTGTAGGCTGTTTTACAATTTTGAAAGTTTATTATGGATGTGCAAAATTTCTATAGTTCAATTAAGTTCCAATTATCAATTTTTTTTGTTGTTGCTTTTACTTTTGAGGTCTTAGTCATAAATTCCTTGCCTAGGCCAATGCCCAGAAGAATGTTTCCTAGGTTTTCTTCTAGGATTTTTATAGTTTGAGGTCTTATATTTAAGTCCTTAATCCATCTTATTTTTCGTAATAGGGTGAGTGACAGGGGTCCAGTTTCATTCCTCTGCTTATTGCTAGCCAGTCGTCATAGCATGAATGCAGATGTTTTAAGACTTAAATAATTATCTATTTTGTAAAGCAAATTGATTTATGTGTACATGGGCTCCATTACATCTATATTGACTTTGTTCCTTCTTAGTAAAACATATTTTAATTTGCTGGAACACTGTATCTTTATTGGAAAATGGTTTGTGGCAGATGAATAGATAGAAAATGATGGGGAATAAGAAATGGAGACTGTGACAATGGCAGCTGCAGGAAACAACATAAATATAAATTCATCTCCCACTAGTGGAAAGATAGCTTTAAAGAATAGAAATTTTGTTGTATATTCACTTAGTTTTAAGATGCATCTTAATATAAGTATCATTTAATCAGAATGGGGAAAAGAGTTACCTTCTTTGTGGTAATTGTGTTGCTGGGACATTGGGTAGAAAATAGAGTCTATCCTGAGGAGTGAATATCTTCTCCATCAATCACCATCATGCTGTGAAGAGGTTGTTTCTAAGAGAGGTAATGCTTAAGGGAGAGGTGATAATTAGACCTAAAGACAGAAGACAGTTATCTCACTCTGGACCTTTTAAGAGACAGTCACACATTCTAAGGTAGAAACAGGGAAGCAGGCATTCCTGTTGTGGCAAACACTCATGTTTCTAATAAGAAAGAAAGAACTAACCATCAACCTTGTAAAACAGACCTGGAATCACTATCTGTATTGTCTTTTTTCATTATCTCCCAACATTCACTAAAACTGTATTAAATTAAAATCTCATCTCAAGTAGCACTCACCCAGTTCTTCCAGCTTTTACATTTGCCTTCTCCTTAGAAAGTCCTCTTTCACTTTTAATGTAATGTAAATTTCTTTTATTATTTGAGATGATTCAATTCTGCTGTAAAATACCTCTCACACAATAATAGTTGGAGACTTTAACACTCCACTGTTAATATTGGACAGATCAACGAGACAGAAAATCAACAAGGATATCCAAGACTTGAATGCAGATCTGGACCAAGTGGACCTAACAGACGTCTGCAGAACTCTCCATCCTAAATCCTAAATCTCCATCCTAAATCCATAGAATATGCATTCTTTTCAGCACCACATCGCACTTACTCTAAAATTGACCACCTTGGAAGTAAATCACTCCTCAGCAAATGCAAAAGAATGGAAATAATAACGAACAGTCTATCAGACCACAGTGCAATCAAATTAGAACTCAAGATTAAGAAATTCACTCAAAACCACACAACTAAATGGAAACTGAACAGCTTGCTCCTGAATGGTGACTGGATAAACAATGAAATGAAGGCAGAAATAAAGATGTTCTTCGAAACCAATAAGAACAAAGACATAACATACCAGAATCTCTGGGACATATTTAAAGCAGTTTCTAGAGGGAAATTTATAGCAATAAATGCCCACATGAGAAGAAAGTTAAGATCTAAAATCAAAACCCTATCGTCAAAATTGAAAGAGCTAGAGAAGCAAGATCAAAAACACTCAAAAGCTAGCAGAAGACAATAAATAACTAAGATCAGAGCAGAACTGAAGGAGATAGAGACAAAAATACCCTCCAAAATATCAATAAAACCAAGAGCTGGTTTTTTGAAAAAATCAACAAAATAGACAGTCTGCTAGCCAGACTAATAAAAAGGAAAAGAGAGAAGAATTGAATAGATGCAATAAAAAATGATAAAGGGGATATCACCACCAAAGCCACAGAAATACAAACCACAATCAGAGATTACTACAAACAACTCTATGCACATAAACCAGCAAATCTGGAAGAAATGGATACATTCCTGGAAACTTACACCCTCCCAAGACTAAACCAGGAAGAAGTTGAATCCCTAAATAGACAAATAACAGTATCTGAAGTTGAGGCAGCAATTAATAGCCTATGAACCAAAAAAAATCCAGGTCCAGACAGGTTCACAGCTGAATTCTACCAGACGTGCAAAGAGGAGCTGGTACCATTCCTTCTGAAACTATTCCAAACAATACAAAAAGAGGGAATCCTCCCTAACTCATTTTATGAGACCAACATCATCCTGATACCAAAACCTGGCAGAGATTCAACTAAAAAAGAAATCTTCAGGCCAATATCCATAGTGAACATCAATACAAAAATCTTCAGTGAAATACTGGCAAGCTGAATATAACAGCACATCAAAAAGCTTATTCATCACAATCAAATAGGCTTCATCTTGGGGATGCAAGGTTGGTTCAACATACGCAAATCTATAAATGTAATCCATCACATAAACAGAACCAAAGACAAAAACTACATGATCATCTCAATAGATACAGAGAAAGCCTTTGATAAAATCCAACAGCACTTTATGCTAAAAACTCTCAAGAAACTAGGCATTGATGGAACCTATCTCAAAATAATAAAAGTTATTAATGACAAAAGACAAAGATGTCCTCTCTCACTCTTCCTATTCAATGTAGTATTGAAAGTTCTAGCCAGAGCAATGAGGTAATAAGAAGTAATACAGGGTATTCGATTAGGAAAAAAGGAAGTCAAATTGTCTCTATTTGCAGACAACATGATTGTACATTTAGAAGACCCCATCATCTCAGCCCAAAATGTACGTAAGCTGATAAGCAACTTCAGCAAAGTCTCTGGATTCAAAATCAATGTGCAGACATCACAAGCATTCCTATACACCAATAACAGACAAACAGAGAGCCAAATCATGAGTGAACTCCCATTCACAATTGTTGCAGAGAGAATAAAATACCTAGGAATACAACTAACAAAGGACATGAAGGACCTCTTTAAAGAGAACTACAAACCACTGCTCAAGGAAATAAGAGGACACAATCAGATGGAAAAACATTCCATGCTCATAGTTAGTAAGAATCAATATTGTGAAAATGGTAGTGATTCAATGACATCCCCATCAAGCTACCATTGACAGTCTTCACAGAACTGGAAAAAAACATTTTAAACTTAATATGGAACCAAAAGAGAGCCTGCATAGCCAAGGCAATCCTAATAAAAAAGAACAAAGCTGGAGGCATTATGCTACCTGACTTCAAACTATACTACAAGGCTACTGTAAGCAAAACAGCATGGTACTGGTACCAAAACAGAGAAATAGACCAATGGAACAGAACAGAGGCCTTGGACAAAACGTCATAAATCTACAACCATCTGATCTTCAGCAAACCTCACAAAAACAAAAACAAGCAGTGGGAAAAGGATTCCCTCTTTAATAAATGGTGTTGGGAAAACTGGCTAGCCATCTGCAGAAAGCTAAAACTGGACCCCTTCCTTACACCCTACACTAAAATTAACTCCAGATGGATTAAAGATTTAAACATAAAACCTAACACCATAAAAATCCTATAAAAAAAAACCTAGGCAAAAGCATTCAGGACATAGGCATAGGCAAGGACTTCATGACTAAAATACCAAAAACAACAGTGACAAAAGCCAAAATAGACAAAGGGGATCTAATTAAACTTAAGAGTTTCTGCACAGCAAAAGAAACAATCATCAGAGTGAACCGGCAGCCAACAGAATGGGAAAAATTGTTTGCAATCTACCCATCTGACAAAGGCCTAATATGCAGCATCTACAAAGAAGTACAGCAGATCTACAAGAAAAAAACAAACAAGCCCATTAAAAAGTGGGTGAAGGATATGAACAGACACTTTACAAAAGAAGACATACATGAGGCCAACAAACATATGAAAAAATGTTCATCATCACTGGTCATTAGAGAAATGCAAATCAAAACTACATTGAGATACCATCTCATGCCAGTTAGAATGGCGATCATTAAAAAATCTGGAGACAACAGATGCTGGAGAGGATGTGGAGAAATAGGAACACTTTTACACTGTTGGTGGGAGTGTAAATTAGTTCAACCATTGTGGAAGACAGTGTGGCAATTCCTCAAGGATCTAGAAATAGAAATTCCATTTGACCCAGCAATCACATTACTGGGTAAATACCCAAAGGATTCTAAATTATTCCGTTACAAAAACACATGTACATGTATGTTCACTGTGGCACTGTTTACAATAGCAAAGAACTGGATCCAACCTAAATGCCCATCAATGATAGACCAGACAAAGGAAATGTGGCACATATACACCATGGAATACTATGCAGCCATAAAAAAGGATGAGTTTATGTTCTTTGTAGGGACATGGACGAATCTGGAAACCATCATTCTCAGCAAACTGACACAGGAACAGAAAACCAAATACTCCATGTTCTCATTCATAGGCAGGTGTTGAACAATGAAAACTCATGAACACAGGGAGGGGAGCATCACACATTGGGTCTTTTGTTGGGGGGGTGGCTAAGGGAGGGACAGCAGGGATGGGGAGGTTGGGGAGGGGTAACATGGGGGAAAATGCCAAATATAAGTGATGGGGGGAAGAAGGCAGCAAACCACCTTGCCATGTGTATACCTATGCAACATTCCTGCATGATCTGCACATGTATCCCATAACCTAACGTATAAAAATAAAAATAAAAAAATAAAATCAGAAAAAGAGACAAATGATGATAAAAAAAATTAGATGTGGAAACAAGTAGCTTGTGAGGCATAGATAGAATTCATGAAAATGTTAAGTAAATCAGTAAACTATATTATGGGTTAGGAATAAATAACATAAGTAAAACAGGTATGCATCAAACATAGAGAAAGATCAAGTGGCATGTAATATTCATAATACACTGCATATACCTGAGGCATATGAGTTTCCTGATACACAACAAATTTGTGAGGCTTACAAAGGCACACAATATTTATGAGTTCTTAAATTGGCCAACCATTTGTGAACTCCTTCTGACGCTACCTGTGGTCTCCTAAGAGACATAAATAAAATCTACAGCTGCTCATCAGGTTAAACGATGAACCACAGCTTGGCCAGGTGTATTTCTAACTGTGTCTCTCTGATAGAACATATCTGAGGACGCAGTTAGTATATTCATTCTGTCTTCCTTGTACTCTATCCTAAGTGGGTTATTGTATCTGTATTATTTTCCCTTGACCCTTCACTGTGTGTTTTTAATTGATTTACTACTCTGTGTTATTTGAAAAGCTCAACTTGGTTAGTGCATCCTTCTGTTCCTTGAACTCTGGGATGTACTTCCTGGGGGTATCATTAGAGGATGACAATGCAGTGAGGTAAATCCTCACACAAGAGCCAACATTCTCCTCATAATACTGCACACAACATTGAGCTCCCTAGAAATAGCAACTGAAATTTACAATGGTATCTGTAAGTGCCTGTATTTATCCACAGAGTGAGAAAATATAAAGAGTTTGCCAGAGCCTTCCATCTGTCTCTGCCCAGAGCCTGCCACATCCTTGCTCTGGTTGGATGGTGCTCATTGAGCATTCTTCTTTGGCTGGCATGTTGTCACCTTCCATACACCTGTGTGGACCCAAATATAACAACGTCTCCAATATATCATATGAAATTATTTGGCTTAGCATTACCACTCAGTTTTACTTTGTCTTTAATCTTTTTTTTTCTCTCTTTGCAACATATAACTGCCTAAGTGTTCTTCAACATAAATTGCTTTGTGAATATTTTTCTCTATTTCATCATCTGTCATGATCTTGCCTAGTGAAGCTAGACTTCAGCAAGTAACTGCTGAAGTGTTAACATCACTGTGTACAGGACAAAAAAAAAGTAGCTGCAGAGCTGCAGAATCGTACAGAAGCCAAACTTACACAAACAAACTTTTATTTATTTATTTGTTTGTTTGTTTGTTTGTTTTTGAGATGGAGTCTCACTCTGTTGCCAAGGCTGGAGTGAAATGGCATGATCTCAGTTCACTGCAACCTCTGCCTCCCGGGTTCAAGCGATTCTCCCGCCTCAGCCTCCTGAGTAGCTGGGATTACAGGCATGTGCCACCAGGCTTAGCTAATTTTTGTATTTTTAGTAGAGATGGGGTTTCACCATGTTGGTCAGGCTGGCCTTGAACACCTGACCTTGTGATTTGCCCCCCTCATCCTCCCAAAGGGCTGGGATTACAGGACAAGCTTTTCAATAATTTACTTTGTTTACTCAGATGCATCTCATTTGCCCTTATAGCAATTTGAACACTTCTAAGTGCTGTAGTGCTACTAAGTCAATTGGTGGCAAAATTTCACAGCCATCTCTTAGACTATTTTTTTTCTCTTTTTTCCATTTACTTGCAATTTTCAATATGATTCTTTTTTCCTCCTCTATTCTTGCCTCTCATCACTTCTAATTGCTTCTAAATTTTTTTCTTCCTTTTTGATTCAACCCCCCTATTTCTTTTATTCTTACATCTCCACCCACTCTTTTTTGCCTTTCAAAATACTGACTTCTTTTCAAATGTGGGTTGTGATGGTTAATACTCTCAACTTGATTGGATTGAAGGATGTAAAGTATAGATCCTGGGTGTATATGTTAGGGTGTTGCCAAAGGAGATTACCATTTGAGTCAGTGGGCTAGGAGAGGCAGACCCATCCTTAATCTGGTTGGACACCAATCAGCTGCTAGCATGACCAGTATATAAAGCAGGTAGAAAAAAATGTGAAAAGGCTAGACTGGCTTAGCCTCCCAGCCTACATCTTTCTCCCATGCTGGATGCTTCTTGCCCTGGAACACGGCACTCCAAGTTCTTCAGCTTTGGGACTCAGACTGGCTTTCTGGCTCTTCAGGTTGCAGATGGCCTATTGTGGGGCCTTGTGATCGTGTAAGTTACTACTTAATAAACTCCATATATATAGGTAATACAGGAGATATATATATATATACACACACATATATACGTATATACTCACACATATACACATATGTATACATATATGTGTATACATATACATATATGTACATATATGTATACATGTATATACATATACATATACGTACATATATACACATATATATATGTTTATCCTATTAGTTCTGTCACTCTAGAGAACTCTAATATATGAGTGCTTCTAGTACCCAGTGAGTTCTTTTTATAGGCTTCCTTATGTTAACCCTAAAAATGACAAAGAACTAGGCACACAAAAGAGATGAAAATATGTAGCATTTTAAAACAACACTTATATACATCCTAGAGAAAGTTTATTCAAAAAGTGGAAACGCCTTGCCTTTGTGCTTTTTCTGTGAGCTTACACTTCGAGTTGAAGAATGGCACCTCCTTACCAATTGTTCACTGAAATAAGTAGAAGTGGCTACTGAAGACCAAGGAGAAACTTTAGTATTATAAGCATTGTTTTCAATTCTAAACACCTCACTGATAGACCCTCATATAGGTAAGAACAATAATAGGCAAATTTATTATTTTAATAACATCCCTTCTGTCTGGAGTGGGGGTAAAACTCAGTATCCTTAGTACTTCACATGGTAAAAATTACTGATCCTAGTGATGGTAATTTACTCCTAAATACAAAGTTATTCATTGTTGTGTTTCAGCATGTGTTTTTCCAAAGAGGTTTATTTTGCAGTGACGATGACCAGCTGCCAGCTATATTTTATGTCTAGTCTTTAGCTAATTTTTTAATCAGGGTCTATTTGAAAGGTGGAAATGAAACTAAGTTTCTTCATGATGTCTCAGGTTCTCTAGGCTTTCTCCTTCTATAAAGGGCTTCAATATCACAACCATCAACCTTCTGCGATTCTTTCTTACCTCTACCCTTGGGAAAGGGTCAGGTAGGCATTGTTGATTAGTTGGTCATTTAAGCCTATATGCTACCTTTTGCACGTTTGCATATGAAGCATTTTTAAGAAGTAATTATTTCAGTATACGTTAAATTGACCAACTATTAGGCAGGAGATTCTGTGTCTTATGATGTTATAATGATATCATGTTATAGCAAATAGATCCTGCCTTCAAGAGGTTAAAAACCTAATCAGACTGGGCAACATAGCGAGGCCCACATCTTTAAAAAAATTATGATTTACCTGATAATGGATTTCAGACATCAATACCAGCTAACATGGGAATGAGAACAATGTTTGTTCTCTCTGCAAATTACTTGGCATGAATAGATGGCTTCTCTGAGAGTGAATGAGAGTATCATTCAGAGAATATAACATAGTGGAAGATAAGAGGTTTTTGAAACAATATGTCAGAATTTAATATTAGTTTGTTATTTACTAGCTGCGTGACTTGAAAAAAAATTTAATTTCTCCAAATATCAAATTTTTAATCTAGAAAATAAGGATAAGAATTTCAACTCATGAACATTTTTAGAGGATAATAAATTCAACAATTAATATAAAATGAGTTTAAAAATAAGAAGAAATGAAATGAGGTCAATTATTGTACGAATATTATGAATATACAGTTTGATAGAAGAAATAAAACCCAGGGCTTAATAGACCAGTAGGATCTCTATAGTTTATAAAAATCTATAGAACATTTCAAAATAGAAGAGAACAATTCTGATCTTTCTAGCATAAAAAATAAACATTTAAGATGATGAAAATCCCAATTACATTGATTTGATCTTTGCAAATTGTATAATGTATTGTCATATTAACCGCAAATATATACATCTATTACGTATCAACATAAATGAAAAGTGAAAAAAGAAAGTTCCAACATATCCTAACAATTCTTCTTCTTCTTCTCTAAGAATCTTTCTGAGAACAGTATTAGGGAAAATGTGGTATAAGAAGTATATAAATACTTTCTGTGTATTGCTATTAAATATACTGTGTTGAAATTTTAAAATTAAAAATTATAGAAAAGCTCACATCTAATTAAGTTTATATCACTGTCACTCACTATTCTCTAAATTGCATTCACTGACATCCTTTCAGTGAACTTGCTTTACCGATTATCTCCTCTTTCTCCCATATTTCTTTCTTTTCTCTTAACCTTCTTAACAATATATTTAAAATATTTAGACTGTTTAAGTCTTCCCGGTCTTATATTTTTAAAAATTCTTTTATACAACTCTGATCTTCGGCTTTTGTTCTTTCTCTGTCTTCTTCCCCTTATAGGCAAATTTCTTAAAAGAATTACCCACATTTATTGCTTAAGTTTTTCACCACCTATTCTTCGTCTGCCATTGATCAAAAATTTGATATCAATCTTTATCTATTCACACGACCTCCAACACCTTCTACATAAGGATGGTGACCAAATCTCCAAATCAATTTTGTTTCACCATCAGGCTGAGAGCTCATGGCAACTGAAAAAAAAAATGCATTAACTCCCTTTTCTGCTGCAACTGTTCTTCCATAGTATTTATTCTCTTTATTTTAGTAAATAGATACACTTGATGACTCTATTTCTCAATCGAAAAACAGTCTCATTCTTCACTTCTCCCTCTTCTTCCCCTGGTATTCAAATTTCACTCATATTGTTCAAAGTCTTCCTCTCTCCGATTCTCTGTTTTTTCTCTTGCATACTCTACTCTGCTTAACATGCTCCTCACTTAGTTTCCACTCCCCTCCCGCTCTGCTCCCTGGGACTTCATAAAGAGCAGATTTGTTTCCTGCTTTACCATCACTAGATTTCAGTCTTACCATTATCTATCTGTAACTCTCTGCCTTGCACCCAAACTGTTCCTTGTCTCATTAAATAATATTCTACTTCAGCCAAATGCCCTAACATCAGTGATTTCACACATCTACTCTGTTAGCAAGTTCCACATGTAAATGATTTATTGAGACTAGGTACTGATCCCTAAGCCCACTACTGTCATTTCAGTCCATTTCTTGTCAGGACACCTGGAAGAGCTCCTCACAGGGCTCCCTGCTTCTGTTGTAGTCTCTCCAGCAATTCAAAGGCCTCTTCTTCTTCTTTTTTTTTTTTTTAATTGTACTTTAGCTTCTGGTATTTATGACAAACCCACAGCCAATAGCATACTGAATGGGTAAAAACTAGAAGCATTCCCTTTGAAATCTGGCACTAGAGAAGGATGCCCTCTCTCACCACTCCTATTCAATATAGTATTGGAAGTTTTAGCCACAGCAATCAGGCAAGAAAAAGAAATAAAGGGTATTCAGTTAGGAATGGAGGAAGTCAAATTGTCTCTATTTGCAGACGACATGATTGTATCTTTAGAAGTAACAACTGTCTCAGCCCAAAATCTCCATAAACTGATAAGTAACTTCAGCAAAGTCTCAGGATACAAAATCAGTGTGCAGAAATCACAAGCATTCCTATACACCAATAACAGACAAACAGAGAGCCAAATCAAGAGCAAACTCCCATTCGCAATTGCTACCAGGAGAATAAAATACCTAGGAGTACAACTAACAAAAAAGATAAAGGACCTCTTCAAGGAGAACTACAAACCACTACTCAAAGGCCAATCTTCTGAAAACGACAAGTCAGCTTACTTCACATCCCTAGGGGAACAAATGCCAATGGCTTTCTTACTTATTTACCTTGTTCTGTAGAACTTCCCGATGTGCCCTCCCATACGTCATTATATCCTTTCCTATAATACTCCCCGTGGCTTACTGTATTGTTGCCACACCAGCTACCTTGTTTCTTGAACAAATTAAAATTGGTCCTGCCTCAGGCAAATCACTGTGCTTAGAATTTCTTGCCTAGCATCATCTCCTCACTCTTTCCAATAATTGATAAAAAATCATCGTCTCATACAGGTGTTCTTGTGCTATCTTATAGAATGCACTTCCCATACCAACCTAACCATCTTTTTCAACTATCTGTCTCCTTGCCATGCTGTATCTCCCTCACAGAACTTTTGTCAAAGTACCTGAAACTTTGACATTTGTTTTGTACATATTTTATTGTCTGTCTCTCTCTTTAGAGGGTGAGCTCCATGGAGCACTGAGTGTGTCCATCTTAAGTAACACTCTATCGATTCTCAGTATAGAGCCAATGTCTGACATGTGGTATTTAATCAGTAAATTTTTGAATGAATAAATGTTGATTTATTTCATCTATGAGACTCTGAGCAAGTAATTTATTCTTGGGTCCATCTCCTGCAAAATAAGAACACTGAAACAGAAAATCTTGGGGCAGCCTTCCAGCTCTAAAACTCCATCTTCGAGGACTCTGTGGCAATCTTCTTTCTAAATAGGTACCACTGTTATGGTCAAAGGCAGATAGCAGAGATTCTTTTAGCGAAAATTATATATGAAGCCCCTGAAGCAAGAGGTCAGAAGTCATGCTATCTCTCCACTGAACTCATAAACATAGAAAAGGTTTTTAGTGTTGCTCTTTGGCATAGAACAGTTCTTTTATGAAAAAGTGGAAGTCCTCAGGGGTGCCTCCTCTCTGCCACCCTCTTATGCCCCACTGCAACCCCCAAAATATCTTACAGACCTTTCTGACTCTGAGGAGCACAGCTTGAAAATTACTGGCTTACAGAAACATTAACATTCTGTTGGAAATCTTACTATAATAAACCTGGTTCACAATCTTTCAAGGACAGAGTAGAGTAACTGATTAGAAGAAAGGCTCCTGAGAATTTCATGGAATTAAGCATTAGGGAAGAAGAGTTTTGGATTTATCAGTATGGGGTGTATGTGTGTGTGTGTGTGTGTGTGTGTGTGTGTGTGTGTGTGGTAGTATTAATTCTTATTAGCTAAAAAATACAAAATAGTAAAATATTAACTGCCTTGGATAGCACATATAGCTCCATTTGAAGTAATTATCCCCATTACTGATTAAAAACTTTAGACAATACAATTAAAATAAAGTACTTAACGTACTGGGCCTTTGCTTCCTAAAATTCACCAACTATTCTAATTTGTATTTTATATTTTAGTTTTAAAAGAAATTTTATCTCTGTTTTTCATGTAAGTTATAAAATCATCAAAAATAATACAACCAAATTTAATATGCATTTTGTATTAGTTAAAACTAAACAGGTTCAGCACTTATAATTTTTAAAAGGGTGAGCTTAGAGATGCAAATAAAGACAAACTAAAGCAATGGCGAATTTTGTCAAAACAATAAAAAGAAGCTTGCTAAGGCAAAACTCATAGTTGTGACAGAATATATGTTACTTTTACAATAATTTTATAGAAAAATTTCACATCACAAGAAATAAATAATGGCGCCATATGTCTTTAAGTCTATCAATCTGTTTTGATCTAGTGCTTTTAATTCTGAAATACTGAGCCCCATTTTTTTCTACACGTAAAACCTCTGAATATTTTTTTATTTCTGTTTATATTTATAAACTGCATCTTAAGAGATTCATAGGTTGATGTTTTACTCAATATGAAAATGTGGAATGTATTTTTAATGATACTTGATGCACAAACATGAAGAATTCTGCCAATAATATAGATAACACTACAGCAGATTGCACTATTATTTATAGGACAACTGTCTGAGAAACAAAATAAACTCTTAAAGTTGCCACCAGCATAATTTGAGATATGCTAAAGTACACAATTCTGCAGATAGATAGATAGATAGAGACAGATTGATAGATAATTATATTTACAGCAAGCACCTTAAGTGAAAATGACCACAAAGATTATCGAATTTGTGAAAATGACCACACAGGTTATCAAATTTGCAAGCATCTGTTAGCTTTTGTTGAGGATGCAAGATCAATGAGTTATACTGGCTGACCATTATTATGTATGTTTTCTAATATACATTAATAATGAAGTGAAAAAGGATGTCTTCGTGATATTTGTCACCATTAAAATCTCTCAAGCAATTTTCTAGCTTTAATGTCTTCTTAATATTTTTGTGTGCACATGTATGTATACATACAATGATTGAACAGTCTCTTATATCTGAGATTTTAACTTTGTATTTTCTCATAAAGCATTGCACTAAACATAATATTTAGTAGTTATATATACCAAGTATAATGCAAATTGGGTTGTGAAATATAGAAAAAAAGCCTTAGATCATAGGCAATAAACATATTGCCTATGATCTAAGGCTTTTTTTTTTTTTTCAGCAGCAATAGGTAAAATAAAAACAACAAAAAAAAGCAAATCCAAGGAATGGAAAGTGGGGTGGTACTATGGTGAAGAACTGTGAATACTTGCAGCATAGATTCTCTGTGGTTATTGCTGAAGGCACTATCTTTCTTACTGAGAAATTAACGAATCTGCCAAAAACAGAAGTGTGCTCTTCTCCCACTATTTCAGAAGATGCTCATCTGGTTGGTGTACAATCAGAATGAGAGCCCCATGATCAACTCTGAGAAGAAACGTGGCAATACAAATTTCTTAAAAAAAACCGTGGTGACATTTATCATAAACTCCAAATGCATAGCTCTGGACCCATTTAGTGGGTTACTGGCAAAGAATAATTGCTCCAAGTAGTTAGTGTCACAAGATGCCCTTGAAAGAGTTTTAATTTTGGCAAAGAGCAATTAGTTTCTTTTCAATTCGCTTAAGTTTGGATATTATTTGAAAAACTAAAGCAATGGTGCTATATAATTTTCCAAGTTATGTATCCCTTTTAGTGCTATATGATTTCCCAAGTTATATCTTCACAGTGCTTGATTTAAGCAATCCCTATTGCTGAACTGCTAAATTGTTTTTTCTTTGTGTTTATTAATTTTTGGTTATGTGGTAGAGATATATTAAACATATTTGTATAAACTTTCAGTACAGATATCTATTAACCTGCAAGAATTCTAGGATTAAAGAGTATGAACTCTTAAAATATGTATATGCTCATTTTTTTTTCTTTCTTTCCTACAAGATGAACCAATTTTCATTTAACCATTAGTAGATAAGAGTGCTGTCTTAATGCCTCAATAATTTATCTAATAAATCTTAGCCAACTTGATAGGTCTAAAACGGTATCTCAGTATTGTTTTATTTTAATTACTTCACTTACTAACCAAATAGTGCATTTTCCATATATTGAATTATTTATAGTGATCTTTTAAATTATTAGTATATCAGTTTTCTATTTGCCTTTTAATCTTTATGATGTCTTTAGTTGTGTGTTACTTTAAGCGTAGAAACTTAATCTATTTACATTAATTTATGAGAAACTGGACATTGTATTTTATCAATAAAGTTTACAAATCTAATTTTAAAATGGACAATAGCAAAAAATCAGGAGAGTGCTCTCACAGGTTTGTGTTTAATGGTGGTAATGTAATGGGAGTCCCCAACCAATCCTGTGTGCAAGGATGACCATCCTTCTTTCATCTATCCAAGTAATCAGATACACTCATCAGCTTAAAAAAGGAGAAGAAAAACACCCAAGCTTTCCCTATGAGGCCATCTCCCCCTTTTCTTTAGTTGTGTAAATACCACAGGCACTTGGTCACTTACACTTATTTGAAGGACTTCAGTCTTGTTTCTGGTAGTAAAGTGAAGCAAGTGAACTAGAATGTCCCATCAGTCCACTGGCATTTTTAAATTATAATAATATAAAAAATTATATGTTTTAATAACAATCAGCCCTACATAATATAATGATAGTGACAGTGCTCAGGTGATACACAGATGATTTCCGATTACTGCTAAGCTCCAAGATTTGTCTAATTCTTCCCACCCTTATCTAATAGGTCCCAAGGCACTACCACATGCCAGGGAGATGGGTCTACAAAAGGCTGCAAGTCTGCTTCTGATGCTGGGTCAGGACCATCCCTCCCTCTTGATGGTCTTTGTGTTAAATCCAGATCACAAAGCTAGAGAATATCTTCTATAATGGTGAATTAATTCTTTGTGGTAGTCTTTCATGCTAGAAAACTTTGTTTATGAAGATAGCAGTTCACTCCTACAGTTTAACTTAACTTTCAAACTTGGGATAAAAGGCATTTGGATATCTGGGACCCTTCCTTTCCAGAATGCACATGGCTCTTTATACTCCCCCAAATTCTTCTTTTTCAGGGATAAACTTTCCATAAGCCAAACTAACATTTCTACTACATAATTTATTCAACACGAGAAGTTACTGCTTGTCTTAAATTTTTATAACCAAGAAACACAACTAAAGTAACTCTTTCTGGAACACAGAAAATTTCCTTCTTGTTGATTTTTGGCAGCTTATTGAAAGAGAAAGAAAAATAGCAACAAGGTTTACTTTATTACTTATTCTGATTAGAATTGCATGTCTTAAGTAAATGTGAAAGACAATTTCAAGATTTTATAATGTAGTACATCTTTTGACAACATTATGTAATTTATTAGATGGAAAATATTTTAAGAAACAAAATTGTATATTCAGAACACCTTATCTATTTTCTTCTTTCGTTCTCTTCAATTATGGTAATTCTTCTGATCAGCATTTGAGATGGTTCTATTTGTTCTGTCCTTACAGAGCCAGTTCATTGCTAGAGGGTGAATACAAACTCTTTTCTTCTCTCTTGTAATAGCTTGACCTGAGGAGTTTCAGGTAGCTAAAATCTGATCTGCTTCAAGCTGGGTGGGCCATTATTTATTCTGTGGTTGAGCCACAGTATTATTAAACCAGCAAAAATTACAAAATAACCAACTGGTGATTTATTAAATCATTCAAGGAAAGTTTATCAAAAACTTACTGAACACCAGGCACTGTGCAAAGCTCTAAACTGACAGTGATGAAAAATGCAGGTAAAATGCTGAATCCTCCAAAAACTGGCAATGCTTAAGGAGTAACAATCAGCTAAATGAAAATAGGAAGAAAATTGCAAAAGAAACTCTAATTGTGGTTTGGTCTTTCATGTGTATGTGGTTTTAAACATGTGTTTTACCTATCTGGGTTTTAGTTTCTGTATGTAAGAACTGTGGAATACATTTTCAAATTTAAAAATTCTATGAATTTTTTACAGGGTAGCTAACAATTTTTAGATGTTGGTAAATGGAATTTTAAAGTGAAAATTATAGTTAAGACAAAAAAAAAATGGAAAGCCTTGGTTTGATTGTCTCTTTTAATTATTGTTACTTTTTCACTTATTCACAACCTTGTAAGTTCCCATTATTTGATTTTTTAATATTGTGGTAAAAATATATATGACACCAAATTTGTCATTTCAACCATATCTAAGTGTATAATTTAGTATAATTATATTCACAATGTTGTGCAAATATCACCCCTACCTATTTCCAAAACGTTTTCATCACTCCAAATAGAAACTCTGGAATCATTAAGCAATTACTCCCCGTTATTTCCTCCCCTGATTTTTGGTAACCTCTAATCTAACTTCTATCTCTATACATTTGCTTATTCTTAATATCCTATATAAATGAAATCATACAATTTTTTTGCATCTGATTAAATCACTAGGCATGTTTTTATGTTTTATCCATGTTGAAACATATATTAGAAATTTATTTCACTATATGGCTGAATAATACTTCACCATATGTTTATGAATAATACACACATGCACACACATACACTTTTTAAATCTATTTAACTGTTGATGGACACCTAGACCATTTCCATCTTTTGGCATTTATTGCAGATAATGCTGAAAAAAGAAACACTGCTGTACAAGTATCCATTTGAGTCCCTGCTTCCAATTGCTTTTGGTATATGCCTTGTAGAATTCTGGACCATTCAGTAATTCTAGATTTAGCTTACTGAAGAGCCATTAAGCTGCTTTCAATAGTGGCTACATCATTTTATATTTCTACCAGCAATTTACATGGGTTTCAATTTCTGTACATCCTGGACATTTGTTATTTTCTATTTTTTGGATAGTAGCTATCCTAATGCATGCAGAGTAGTATCTCATTATGGTTTTGATTTGCATTTACCTCATTACTAGCCATATTATTAAACTTTTCAGATGCTTATTAGCAAGCAATTTGTATATCTCCTTTGGAGAAATGTCTATTCAAGTATTTTGCCCATTTTTAAAACTGGGTGGTTTTGTTGTTGTTGTTGAGTTAGTTCTTTGTGTGTTCTGGATATCAAACTTTTGTTAGATAGATGATTTGCAAATATTTTCTACCATTCTGTGGGTTTTCTTCTCACTTTTTTGATCACACTCTATGATGCACAAAACTTTGTAATTTTAATGAGATCTAATTTATCTATTTTTGTTTGCTTGTTTTATTGCTCATGATTTTGGTGCCATATGCAAGAATCCATTGTAAACTCACAGTTATGAAGATTTATAACTATGTTTTCTTCCAGAGTTTTAGGATTTTAACTATTATGTTGAGGCCATTGATTCATATTGAATTAATTTTAGTATATAGCATGAGGCAGGGGCCCAAATTCACGCTTTTGCATACAAAAATTCAGTTCTCAAAAAATCATTTCTCCCAGTCTTTGCCGATTAGCCTTAAGGTTGGATACTTCTTCAACACTGGTTTGTACTAAGCTGTACTGAGCCAAGAAATAAGCCGCAGGTGAAAGCACGGGGTCTTCTCAAGTCTGTTATGAGCATATATATGGCTTCTAAATTCCCTACTATACATATGTATTTTTGAATGTCCTGATTTTACCCCCCAAAAAATGCCCCCAGCATGCTTCCTTGGCATAGATCATTTATCGTGTATCTCAGCCATAATCTTTTGTCCCAGGCGACAACGGGTTGTTCATTAGCCTTATAATACTTTTGAGTAATACCTCTTTTCTAGTCTGAGTTCAGTATTAGGTGAAATGGAGATAAGAACCTTGCATCAGTAGTTCTGGTAGCCCCACACGAGTGATAAAGACATATCCAATTATTTGTGAATAATATCTACTTTATTCCCTCCAGAACCTGGGATCAGGATGCCACCTTGGAAACACAGTGGGAGTGAACATAAGTCAGTGAAGGAGTGGGACAAGGCCAATACAAATGCCTCAACATTTTCCTACTATTTTGCTTTTTTAAAAAATTTTAACTGAGCTTAAAACCTCAGCTGAGGTTTGAGTATAGTAGACATTATTAACCCAAATGGAGGGCTGATTAAAAAAATTAATTTTTATCATATGACTTCATCTTAGTTCATATTATTTTTTAAAGGGTTTTTAAAATACTTACACATCTATATCTGATCTATTTTCTATCTACTGGAAAGTGTCTGTAGCCCTGAATTCTTGAAATAGATATTTCTCAGAGCCAATAATTTTCTGATTCATTTTTGGGTCTGCAATTCCTTAAATAATAAGTTGCTACTCATTTATATATTTTTCTCCAATGTAGTCATCTCCTTGTCAGACCAAACTAAAGAGAGTAAAACAATAACTATGCTAACAGATGAATAATTAACAATCATATTTCATGTTCAATGCCTGCTAACCTGTGATCATTCTAAGTAGGTGGCAGAGGGTTTACAAGTTACAGTGGCTTATTTCTTTAAAAGTATCAGTTTTGTCATATTTGTTATATTTTGTGGCATACAGGCAGTCAGAACATTGATATTTGTGGATTATGGATGAATTCTGTAAGTGATACCATTCATTTTCACATTTCTAGCCTATGTTTTTCCTATATGTTATTTTTATATATATTCTACTTTAATTAATCTTAACTAAAAATTAGCCTATATTCTATTTGTTGTTATTGTTAGATGAAGTGTTTCTTTCTTGTTTCATTCAAAAAGTTCTAATCTGCATAGATTTCCAAAGCAACATTTGTTCTTTACTTACAAAGACCTGTATTTCTATTATTTCTGATATGCCCTCAAAGGTTTTAATTGATGAAATAAGTCTTTTTCTTAATGTTATTTACTATGTTGATTTTTTTTTCAAACTTTTCTGCCATTTGTTAGAATTTTATTCCTAGAAACAGTTTTACACTTCACAGGCTAAAATGATATACATGGATGGGCTCCATAATGGTTGGAATGTTCTGGTTACTTGTGCTTTTAGAAGTTTTGCTCACTAAAAATGACATGAGAATTTAAAAGTCATATTCTTAGCTTTAAAAAGTAAGTGAAAATTCTTTCAGACATGGGAACCATTTCTAATACTCAGGACAGATCAGTGGGGGGTGGTAGGCAGAAACTGACAGGAGATTATTCATTGGTGTAGAACAGGATGAGATTCCGATTTAGCCACAGAAGAAATAGACTGAAAGGTGGCCAATACATCACTGGAACTGGAAATTTAGACATGATTTAACAAATGATTGACACGTCAGAGCTAGGAAAGAGCCTATCTTTTAACTGGAGTTCTAACCAAAGTTTTCATCCTTAAGCTATATTAGATATAAGAGAAACCTCCTTTATTAAACAAAACATGGAGCTCCAACACTTCAGCATGGTAAGAAGAAGTGGGAGGAGGATGAAGTCAGTTTACTAATCTGCTCTGTTTCTATTTCTCTTTGATATTTTTCTCATTTGGTTCTCTCACTCGGATTAACACTGTTACCTTCACACTGAGTTATTCCATTTTCACACTCTGGTACAGTATAGAAAGAAATGCTCTCTTGTGGGTTTTCATAGCACAACTAACATTGCTTTAATATTAACAAATAAAACTATAAAGAAAGAAAACAAATAAGCAGAATTTTGCTTGCCACACGTAGGTTTATTGATATCTCACTATAACGAAGCTATTCCATTGTGTACAGTTTTATCCATCTCTGCCTCCAGTGTCAGAGCTTGGATACAGCTTCACCATCCCCTTGTCTACATTCCCTGCTTTTCAATTCCCAGGTTGCTTTCATGTCAAAGTTGCCAGCATACCTTCAGCGAAAAAGAATTTAATTCAACTGGTAATGCTAGGCTTTCTTCTCACTATTAACCCAAATGTTTACATTGTCTATTTTAGCCTTCCGTAATTTTCATTGTATGTATCGAAATGAACATGTACAAATGTTTATCTCTAAATTGTGAATTTTCTCACTTAAAAATTGTGAGGCTGTGAAGAAAGATGCAATTCTTTGTTCTTTCCCCCTCTCTTTAGTTATTTTATTTTGTATTCTTTAAGTCTTATTTAATCTGTAAGTTTGATTTTGCTCCTGAAGTCTGATTCAGGCACTGCCACACCCAGTCTTCCCATTATTTATGCCTTCTTGCTGAGGACACTGTCTCTTTACATTTTGTTCATTCACTTTGAGATTTTATGAGATTACTTTGAAAATATTTTTCTTGGAAGCATTTTTGAAGTTGTTTTCTTCTCTGTAGTTTTGAATGAATCATCTGATCTCTGCTCTTTATTTAAACATCATTTCAAAATCTAATGTCCTTCATATGACTAAATAACATTCTGTGTGATAGCAGACATTTTCTGTACAGCATTAAAAAAGGGGAACAAAGTCTTGTTGTAGTAACTTAGATTTTTAATTACATGTATTTGCATGTTTGTGAACCTCCTATTTTACTGCAACCCACAGGCCAATATTCTGTGTCAACTTCTTATTCATTTGTTCAATTGTTCCTTTAATTATTCAACAATTTTTTGGTAGATGCCCATAGTGAGCCAGGTCCTTTTCATGCACTTGGCATTTGTTATACAACAGAGATCTTGTTTCTATTCTTGTGCCAGGTGGTGAAGGAGAACAACAAATTTAAGAAAGAAATACATTATATTATGCCAGAGTATATCTGTATATTAATGTTATATGTAATGAGATTCTACAACGAAAAAAAACTGGGTCAGTGAAGCAGGGTAGCAGACAGATCAAGTGCTAGGGTGCAATGGGGCATATTAAAATATTAAATAATGTGACCAGTGTAGACCTCTCAAGGAGAAAACATTTGAGTCAAGATTTCAAGGAGCAAGAAAATTAGCCAAATGGATATCAAGGAGAAAACCTTCCAGCTAACCAGCTATAAAGAACAGGCCAAGAAAGTATTCTATTATTTCATAACAAATCACTGAAAATAGCAAGTTTAAACAATACCCATTTCTTATCTCATACTTGTGTAGCTCAGAGGTCTGGGCAGATGTGACTGGGTTCTCTCTTTAGAGTTTCACCAGGCCAAAGGCAAGGTTTTGGGCAGAGTAGGCTATCTGAAGGACCTGAGGAAGAAACTACTTCTAATCTCATTCAGGTCATTGGTAAAATTCAGTTTCTGGTAGTTGCGGGTGTCAGTCAGCACCTTCCTGTTGGAGGCCAGCAGGGGATCACAATCAGCTCCCAGAAGTCACTCTCAGTTCTTCCAGGCAGCCCATTCCATTCCAGTGGCAGAGAATCATCCTCATGACAAACCCCTTTCATGATTCAGATCTCCCTGGCTTCCTCTTCTGCTACCATCCAGAGAAGACTCTCTACCTTTAAAGAGCTCATGTAATAAGGTTAGATCCACTTGAATAATCTTCCTTTTAATTAACTCAAAGTCAACTCATTATTAACCTCAATTACTTTGGCAAGATCCATTTTTTTCCAGGTTATGATATATTCATGGGTGTGATCTCTCATCATAATCAGCCCTGGGATCAGGGTGAGATACTTCAGGAGGCATTTTAGAAGTGTGCCTACCACAGGCCCTAAGGCAATGATATTCCAGGAACATCGAGAAGACACAGGTAGCTGGAGAAGAGAGGTAATAAGCGACTCTTAGGCAGGGTCTGAAAGGTGTGGGAAGAGTTCATGGAGATAATGGGAGATGCCCATATGGGTGCTGTAGATTATGTTAAGAACTTTGAATGTTACATGGAGTGAAATATGGAGCCACTACAGAATTTAGGATAGAGTTTGTTTGTTTGTTTGTTTTGGGACAGAGTCTTGCTCTGTTGCCCAGGCACAATCCATGCCTCCCAAATTCAAGCAAATCTCCTGCCTCAGCCTCCTGATTAGCTGGAACTACAGGTGCACACCACGCCTGGCTAATTTTTTGTATTTTTAGTAGAGACAGGGTTTCACTGTGTTAGCCAGGAGGGTCTCGATCTTCTGACCTCGCCATCTGCCTGCCTCGGCCTCCCAAAGTGCTGGGATTATAGGCATGAGCCACTGCGCCTGACCAGGATATAGTTTTAAAATATTCTTCTTACTTGAGGACAAACCATTGTACAGAAGAACAAAGTATATATTTTTTCTTCTAAATGTTGCTGAATATTTTATAAGTAGCTTTTAATTCTCTTATTTTTTATATTAGCATTAGAAATAAACATTAAACATTTTCTTTCCTGAAATGGAACCATCAGATACTTTTTTAAAAAAATGAAGTTCCAATGGAAGCAGATGATAATTTATAAAGTAAATAAATTTCACACATTTGGTACTCAAGAGAAATCTTTTCAGTCTTCATTATAAAATTCTGTCATAATTTTCTAGATCTTTTCTTTATACTTTGTCTTTAGAGTTCCTTTTTATTTGATTAAATATTAGTAACAATTCTGATGAAAATGGCAATGATCATCACAGCAATGACTAGTGCTTACTAAATTCCTGCACTTGGCAGGCATTATTTTCCAGTGCTTACTTCTTTAATTCATCAGTCATCACAAAAATCTCTAGTGGTAGCAACTATAATTTTCTCCATTTTATAAATGTGGATAGCATGGCATGGAGAGCTTAAGAAATCTGCTCTGGATATGTTAATTTGTTTCACTATTGTAACCATTTTATTATAGACATGTACCACATAACATCATTTTGTATACCTTAACTACACAAAAGAAAATATTTTTAAAATAATCATAATAAATCTGTTCTGAGTCTCACAGCTAATGTGACACACTAAATGAGATGAACATGCAAAATCACATTTAACCCTTACACCTCTTCACATCTGCCATATGAGAAAGGTACTATAATCATCATTATTTTTCAGCAACAACAAAAACACACTAAGTTATATGCATGCTAGGTAGCTTTTTCACACTCATATGGTTAAGTGGCAGAGTTTGACTTGAATTTATGTCTTCTGGCTCTAGGGCCTGGGATCAATACCTGCTTTGAACATTTCTTGCCTTGAGAACACAGAAGTCTGGGCTGAGCCCATCTTGAACTAAGGGGTGAGTCAGCAAACTTTTTATATAAAAGGCCAGATGGTAAATGTTTTAGGCTTTGCATATGACACAGTGTCTATCACAACTATACAACTCTACCATTGTAGCAAGACAGCAGGCATAGACAATGTATACACAAGTAAGTGTGGCTATGCCGAAAGAAAACTGCACACTATTTTCTCCTTATCTTAGGGGGATATGATCTAATACTCCTGGTGGGTACCTAAAGCCATGGAGTACTGAATCCAATTGCAGTCAATCAGAATGCATTTCTGTTTATGCCTTCTGCCCACAAATTTAATACTTTTCCATCTTAACTAAGCACTTCTCATACACTGTGGCTATAACTTTGGCAGTATAAGGTGTGACAGCAAAACCAGTGTAACTTCCCAATGAGTTTATCTTGCCTGCCCAGACAGAACTGATTTATCAGGACAGGAGAAGTGCAATAGCAAAAGAATTTAATGCAGGCAGAGCCAGCTAAATGGGATACTAGAGTTTTATTATGACTCAAAACAGCCTCCCCGAAAATTTGGAGGCTAGGGTTTTTTAAAGATCATGTGGCAGGCAGTGGGCTAGGGAATGGGGATTGATGATTGGTTGGATTGGTGATAAAATCATGGGGAGTCACAGCTGTCCTCTTGTGCTGAGTCAGTTCATAGATGGGGGTCACTAGAACAGATGAGCCAGTTTACAGGCTGGGTACTCCAGCTGATCAATCAGAATGCAGGGTCCAAAAAGTACCTCAAATACCAATCTTAAGTTTTATAATGATGATATTATCTATAGGAACAACATTTTGTGTTCTCTAGCTGCATGACTCCCGAGCCACAATTTCCTATCGTGTGGCTAATTTGTTGGTTTTACAAAGGCTGTCTCTAAGCAAGAGGGAGTTGGCTTGCAAGAAGGGCTGTTGTCATCTTTATTTCAAAGTTAAACTACAGACTAAATTCCTCCCAAAGTTCATTTACCCTATGCCCTGAAATGAACAAAGGCAGCTTGGAGGTTAGAAGACAGAGTCGGTTAGGTCAGATCTCTTTCACTGTCAGAATATTTTCAGTAATAATTTTTGCAAAGGCAGCCTTACTAGCACAAATTTCTTTTGCCTTCTTCACAATTTAATGGGTAGACCATTCTTACTGTAGATCTTAGCAACCTCAGCATACAAACTTTTTTCTTTCCTTATGAAGTCAAGAACTTTCACTTTTTCACTTAAAGAAAGCACTTTATGGTTTCTCTTTGCCATATCTGAATCGTCAGCATCACTACTTGTGATGGTTAATATTTGGTGTCAACTTGACTGGACTGAAGGATGTCTAGATGGCTAATATTGTTTTGGAGTATATCTGGGAGTATCTGCTGGAGGAGAAGACATTTGAGTCAGTGGACTAAGACGTAAGACTCACCCTCAGTGTGGGTGGGCACCATCCACTTGGCCACTGGTGCAACTAGAACAAAGCTGGGGGAAGAAGACGGGATGAGTTTACTTATTGAGTCTTCTGGCTCTCTTGCTTCTTTCAGTGCTGGATGCTTGCTCCTACTCCTCCTGTCTTTGGACATCAGACTTTAGGTTCTTCCTCCTTTGTACTCTTGGACTTGCACCAGTGTTTTCCTGGGCCCTTTAGGGCCTTCAGCCACAGACTCAAGGTTGCACCATCAGCTTCCCTTGTTTTGAGTCTTTCAGACATGGACTGAGCCACTACCCGCTTCTCTTTTACACTGGCTTGCAGATGACCTATCATGGGACTTTGCCTTGTAATCATGTGGGTTAATTCTCCTATAAACTAATGTCATGTCACAGGGATTTGTTGTACAGATCTCCTAATAAACTCTCTTCTATAAATACAGATATCCTATTGGTTCTGTCCCTCTGGGGAACCCTGATTAATACATTATTAGTCTTGTGCTTTGGGGACATTATAAAGTAAATTAAGGATTCTCTGAACACAAGCACTCAATACTGTGACAGTTGATCTAATAACTGAGAGGGCTCCTAAGTGACTAAGAAGCAGGTACACAGATACTGTAGATCCTCTGAAAAAAAGGGAAGATTCAAGTTCCCAGTGGGATGGGATCTCAGTCATACTACTCATAATACTGTGCAATTGAAAACATAAGACTTTTCTTTTTGGAATTCCCCACTGAATATTTTCCAACCCAGGTTGATTGCAGGTAACTGAAACCATGGAAAGCAAAATTATGGAAAATCAGGGAATTTACCAAAGTAGGTAGTGGGCCAGAATTGACCCTTGGGCAGTAATTTGCTCACTTCTGCTTTACAGCACAGAGAATTAACAATTACCACTGCATGCACAGTATGGAAGAATATTTTTAATGCAAAATTGAGCAGAAAGCCAGCTGCAGAGGAGCAAATGCTGTTCAAATTTATATAAAATTTAGTAACAGGCACATCTGACTTATGGCTATAAATGTTAGAATAGTGGTTCCCTTTGTGCAGAGGTACCGACTAAGAAGGGCCAATATTCTAGTTCTTCACATTAACATAAGAGGGGAAGACGGGCAGCCCTCTGGCACCAAGCAGCCTGAAAGTGCCCCAGCGCAGAAGCTAAGAGGGGAAGAACAGACACGGAGACTTACTTGAGGGTTCAGGGTAGGAGGAGGGAGAAGATCAGAAAAAATAAGTATGGGGTACTATGCTTAGTACCTGGGTGGCGAAATAATCGGTACAACAAATCCTTGTGACATGACATGAGTTTACCTACATGATAAACATGCACATGTACTCCTGAACCTAAAATAAAAGTTAAAAAAATATAGGTATGTTAGTTCTTGGCATGGATGATGTGTATATGATTTCGCTGTATGAAAATTAATTGATCAGTTGGTTCAGAATGTGTGCTTTCTTTGAATGTATGTTTCAATATAAAGTGAAAACAATGTACAAAATCTAAAAAAAACTGAAAAAAATGTAATAAACGTGCTCAATTATCCAGTATAGCAAATTGAATAATATATATTAAAATGAGAATGTAGAAAATGCTGAGGGTGAGGTGGGGGAAGAAATTGAGGAAGCACAAGATTCTCATAATAAAAATAATAGCTAACACATATGAACATTTAACAGTTTTTAGGAATTGTGTTAATTGCTTTGCAAATATTATCTGAGCCACCCCAGCCTACAGCCCTAAAAGATAGTATCAGCAATGTTTCTGCAGTTGAGGAAGCGGAAGCACAAAAAAGTTGAATACCTTTGCAATTGCCATGAAGCTGGTAAGCAGAAGAAAAGAATATAAACCTGAGTCAAAAAAAATAATAAGAGAAAAGAAAAGAAGACACTGAGCATGACTGGAGACTTGTGGAAAGTGAATCCCAGACTAGAGTTAGGAAAATGCAAGTCTTTTTAGACAATTGGAATGACAAGGAAACTCCCTAGGCAATTGTGGATAAGAAACTGTTAGCTGAGGTGAATCCATGCGGGTCTGCAGCAACCTTAATTCTTGTTTCCTCAGAAGAAAGAGTTCAACTGAGAGGCATAAGTCAGAGAGAGAGAGAGGGAGGGAGAAAGAGAGAGGGAGAGAGAGAGAGATAAAGATAGGGAGAGAGAGAGATAGAGAGAGAGAGGGGGAGAGAGAGAGAGAGAGAGAGAGAGAGAGAGAGAGAGGAGAGACCGACCCCGAAAGAGAGACTGGGGCAAGTTTTAGAGCAGAAATGAAAGCTTATTAAAAGTTTTAGAGCAGGAATGAAAGGAAGTAAATTACACTTGGAAGAGGGCCAAGCAGACAACTTGAGAGATTCAAGTGCATGGTGTAACCTTTGACACTCGTGGTCCTATACATTGGCATGCTTCTGGGGTTGCATTACTTCTCCCATGATTCCTCCCTTGATGAGGGCCACCCACATGCACAGTGGCTTGCCAGCACTTGGGAGCGGCTGCATGCACAGCATGTTTACTGAAGTTGTATACAGGCTCATTTGCGGTGTTTTTCCTTTACCTGTCCAGTGTTTCTAGAGAAAGGCCATATTCTATTTAAAATACATTTTTGCCTCTTAGTGCACATGCTTGGGCCACTCACATAACTCCTGAGATCTTATGGGGAAGATGTCTATCTGTTGGGAGACTGCCTTTCCTTGGCATAGGCTGTAAACAATTATTATTTTAGAGAGACATTTTAACCACTGCCTCACCATCACCTGATGGTTGCCTGACATTCCAGGTGGGGGTGGGGGCTCTTCTGCTCTGCTCATGTCTGACTAGATACCAACTGTAACAATCCCATGTATTTGTAGTAGGCATTTATTTATGATAAGCAATTTCTTTTTGTACAGTAAACCACATAGCCACCCCCACACCATCACTGGACCACGAAGAGGAAGAAATTATCCAGAAACCCCATATCATTGATCTAATTAACTAAGAATATCAGATTGATCTTATGCTGGGAGTCTATCACCTGAACAAGTTCCTGATTATCTCATCTCTCTCTTTATCCAGTCACCAGCAGGAATACAAGCTTCGCAGTCTATCTAAAATACCTTCACTACTATCCTTATACTGCTATTAAGAGACACACATGACTTAATCTCATTCAATCACAATACCTATATATCTATGCAGTTCCATCTTTGAAAACAGCAGACTTGCTTTTTAGTCCTCCCTACTTGATTTTTTCTTTGAGATATTTGTTTGTATTTTTTATCAGATTAGAAAGAACCACCCAGCCTGCACTAGCTAAAGAGGCTTTCCCCACAAGTCACTTTCTACCCTGCCATGGTGTTAATCTCAATTGTTGCATATGTCACTGTCTTTACTTACTAGTTTTCTTATTATTTATTGTCTGAAACTCTGACTGTAGTATGAGCTTAATGAGGCCAGACAGTTGTCTTATTTAGCCCTGTATTGTACATTTCAAATCATCAGGCAGTCATCTGGATTAAAGAAATCAACTATTTCTTGAACACGTGTGAATGAATGAAGATCCTACAAAGTCAATCCATAGGTTTGCAGTCTTTCTAGGTGTATAGACACTTTTTGAGATTTTTCAGTTTTATCAATTACTTGCCATCCTGAAGATTTCAGTGAGTCATAAAAGATTTTTTTAGGGATTATAAAGTCTTTGGCAATTAATAAAGACAAGAACGCACAGGTGGTGTTTAGTCATTGTTCTCACTGGCAGTTGAAACGTTGGAAGAGAAAAGAATACATGGGAATAAAAATATTGGGCATGAAAATGTAATTTTAAATATGTGCATTTCAAATTATGACTCAAGGTACCAGACTGATACATTTTATCTTTTGCCAATAAGCTATGTCATTTGTATGGGAAAAGAATTGTTCCAAAGATAGGCAGCTTGATAATGAGAGATTTAAACAGAATTTGTAGACAGATGGAAAAAATACTTCTGGGCAAACATATGAGTCTAGTCTCTATGCAAATAGTAAGTTTAACATGGCAAGAAAAATGGAAGAGGTGGTCAGAGTTTCACAGAAGGAAAAAATATAAACTGATATTAACTGAGTACAGATAGGCAATTTAAATTCCAGATACACACTTAGAAGTCAATAGATAATAAATAAACTAGAGAGTTCATCACAGCATTGCTCATATTGTCTTCTAGAAATCAACAGGTTTAGATGAAATTAGGCTGAGTATTAGAATGTGAAAAAGAGAAAGGATGCACTACTTCAAAGAGACAGACTTATTAGAAAAGGAAGACAAGGAAGAGAAGTGAGTTACTGGTCAAAAAACATACAGGCATACCGGAAATTTCATGAACCTAACCTTGAAATCATCCTAGAGAGACCACAGATGAGACAAAAAAAGAAAAGGAAACAAAAAGTAGCTTGTGGGAAGGTCCTCCTTCACCAGATGAAGGAAATGGTGCCATCAAAAGAACACAAGAACTGTTAGAAAAATCTGTATTAAGTCTGTGGATTAGAAAATAGTATTGCATCCATGTTAATTTCTCCCTTTTGTACTACAGTTATGTAAGAGAATGTACTTATTTTGGGCAAATGCATACTGAAATATGAGTGGCAAAGGGGCATCACTTCTGCAACTTACTCTGAAATGGTTTAGGAAAACTATATTTTTGCAGATACAAACATACATACGGATATATGCATTTTTATATTACTGCCACATTTTTTGTTTCAAATTATGTCAACATTTAAGAAAATAGAGTACACAAGAGGTTTTAAAAATCTGTTCGTAGTTTTGAGCATGACTAGCATTATGATTGTGAACAAAATTTTTCACTTCTTTGAAACTCAACTACAAAATGAATGTGATATTTATTTGTGGATTTATTGTGATGATCAAATAAAATTGTAGTGTGCTTTGTAAATTATAAAGAATAATGTTAACAACATTGCCATTATCATGAGTATGAAAGAAATTATAGTAGGTCTGGAGGCAAGGTAGAGTAGCATTGGGGAATTTTCACTTCTAAGTTTCTGCTAGAAGTATTTTTCAGCTGAAAGCAATCTTGCCCTGTGTGGTAATCACTTAATCTCTCTAAGAAAATAAATGACTACAAAAACCTAATTCTGAAGGTATTGCGGGAAATTTATAAAGAAAAAGTTAAAAGAAACAATAAAACCTGGAAGTTGGAATGATAAACACCAAAGAATTTAATATGGGAAAGAAAAGGACAGGTATCCTCAAACTTGTAAAATATTATCAAGGCAAAATTTACAAAATAGTTCAGATTTTGCAACATAAAATAAGATTATTGGGAAAGAAGTATACTTATGAACATGTGCACCATAGCCCTGTCTGTATAATCTCAAAGTATCTAGAAGAGAAACAGTGGTATAAAGGAAGAGTGATATAAAAGTGTGACATCAAGAAACATATGTAAGTAACAGATCTCCCAGGACTTGCTACAAGCCAGAAAATATGTAAGGTGCAGAACTCCAAAGCTGAGGAAGGTGGATCTTGGCTCTCACAGAGCTTGCAGTCACATCATAATTTCATATCTGCACTATAGTTTTTATATGCTTTTATTTCCAGACTTAATGAGCAGCTTCAAAAATAGTTTTTTCCACGTTTCAAACTTAAATAATTTTAAATCACAAAAAGTGAGATAATATGTGCAAATTTAAAAAATAATATAGGAGAAAAAAAATAAAAATTTTGCCAAAACAATCCAGCTGTATTACAAGTATGAGACATAACCTTACTGAGTGGGTGAGAAACAAAGAGGTACTGATCTAAGCAACTTCACAACCAACGTTATACAATAAGATAAAAAGAAATAGAAACAAACAGTATAGTTGTTAAAATTGTTTCTCACAGGGATAAGGGGTAACTCTTTTGAAACCACTGTATGTGCATTCAAGATTGACAAGTAAGTAGATGGTGGACAGGTTCTCAATGCTGTAGCAGGAAGTTACAGGTAAGCAAGAGGGAGAGGTTAGAATAGACCATGCTCTACTGGACTAGTGTTTGAGACATCAATATTAACTTTTGTTTAATTTAATATAGATACTGATGGTCAGATACAGAATATAGACATGCATATGTAAGTGGGTTCTGTGCATATATATTTTCCAACTCTATCTGCTGAGATGGTCTATAAGTGATAACACCACAATAGCAGTGAGCACATCCATGCTCAGATCTTGGTTTCCAATAATGCTCTTCAATAAAAAGAACCAGGATTTCTTGGAGTAATGGAAGATTTTAGGTAGGACTGGGACAATAAATGTACAAAACAAAGCTGGGGCATTTTGTAGTTTCTCAAAGTAGGGAAGTACTCAAAAACTAAAATGAAAGGGTATGTCAAAGGGACACCTGTCCACCATCTACTTACTTGTCAATCTTGAATGTACGTACAGTGGTTTCAAACATACAGGAACCAACTGAAATAGCTCCCAATGGCCAAAGCTGAAAAAAGGGAGAAACAAAATAAAGTATTGCATTATATACCATAGTATAAAATAAATAGCTGTAAGTCCATACTGTTGTAAATAATTGATTTAATTTTTAAAATGAGGGACAATAGACAAGCTTTTCACCAGAGAATTAGACATAAGTATGTAGATAATCCCCCTACCAAGAAAGTAGGGTATAATTCTCCATCTCCTAAATTTGAGCTACATGTAGTGACTTGCTTCCAAAGAATATGATATAGAAAAACGGTGGAATGGGGTGAGTAACTGCTTTTAAATGTAGAAACCTGGAAAGCATTACTTCAGCCAGGTGATAAAGGTTAAACTCATATTGACCAGTGATAAATCATATTGACAGTATGTACCTGACATGATGTCTTGAGAATGGCATTTCACTTTCTGTGAACTTCTCCCAGGGAAAAACAAAATCAAAAACAAAAAACTCGTAACTCCAGTCTATCCATGAGAAAAAAAGTATCAGACAAACCCAACCTGAGGAAAATTATAGAAAATACTCAACCAGTACTCCTCAAATCTATCCAAGTCTTCATAAACAAGGATTGTCTGAAAAACTATCACAGTCCAGAGAAACCTCAAGAATGGGTAATGATTAAAGGTAATGAGGTAGCATGGATGAGATGCTGTAGCAGAAAAACATTAGGGAAAACTAATGAAATCTTAATAAAGTTTGGAGTTTAGTTAATAATAATGTATCAGTATTGGTTCATTAATTATAACAAATACACCATAACATTAAGATATTAACAATTAGAAAAATAGGATGCAGAGTATACTGTATTATCTTCGCAACTTTTCTGTAAATCTAAAACTGTTACAAAATAAACATTTATCTAAATAGAAAAAGATCACACAGGCATAACTACCATTATTTTTAAAGTAGCTTCTCAGATTCCACAGCACAGTTGTCTTTTATCAGGACTTAAAGCTTAATACGCCTAACATGTATGGAACAAGTAGAAAATAATAGCAATTTTTGTGTGGTTAATGGCATAATGATGACAGTTAATACTGAAGGCTTCAGTTCTACTAACCATAATGTTTGTATACAATTAAGTCTTTGTGTGTGCATGCACTTGTTCGTTTTAGTGTGGTACAAAATTGCAAATGTAAGATTCTCTATGGTGTTTCTTAGATATAAGAAAGGGTTGGTTGGACTGGATCATTCCTAAGCTTGGTTGCATCTCAACGATTCTCTGATCATGATCCTGAGAGCTTTGAAGTCATCTTGTGATTTTATATGTTCTGTCCTCTTGCTATAGAATCCTTACCTATTGGGTAGCTGAGATTCCAGAACTTAAAATTGAAACAAACATCCTACGTTTAATAATGGGAAAATGGGTGATGGATACAATATGTAATTATATCAGAGTGTGTGTTTTAGTCCTGGTTTTACCACTTATGAACCACATAAACACTGTGAAAAAAAAAAGGCTTTCTAAAACAAAAGTAATCAATTCCATTGAGCTGTGACACAACCCATGAACTCTTAAATCTTATTGATATATGACATTATCATTATGTTAGCAAGGACATTCTGTACCATAAGGTTTTTAGAAATTGGAGTATTGATTCTGTAAGAGGAAATGGGACTTTAAATAAAGAAATGTTCGATTTAAGATTATCCAGAACAAAATGCTGATAGAATAAGGAGAGAAATTTCTCAAAACATTTTAAATTAATAAGGCTAATATTATACAGTAAGAGCACATATAATGCCAGAAATAGAGAATAAAGAATGTTTATATGCAAATATTAATCTTATCACTTCAGATGGTGATATTTTCTCAGACTCATAATAACTTATGCAGTTTTTCTTGTAGAATTATTGTTTCTGAGAGTAATTACTTGACTAAGCCCTGTAAATGACATATAAAAGCCCAGTGTTTTTAATACAATCAATAAAATTTCACACAGTAAGATTTATTTAAGTTTAATAGATAATTTTAAAAATGTACCTGCCCTTAATGTTTCTGCCTAAGCCAATTACCTCCAACAGAGATTAGTGTTAGCTTTCTCCTCACAGAGGAAGTAGGGGATGATTATGCATTAAGTCTGGGCAACTACAATAGGTTCTTCGTTGCCCTTCCTACTTTTTGCTAATTATTTCCCAAAGCTCTTTATTTGTTACTGTCCCATTAACAAGTTCAGTTTCATGCTCCATGTGAAACTTTTCTATAATTAGCACATAAATCAGACAGGATCACTCACCTGGTCCTTCCTTGTGCCTCTCTCCCTTTTCTAGCTATTAGATTTTAAAAATGAAATGAAATTTCTTCCTCAAAGCCAAGTTTAAGGCTCTGTGGGCTTTATAAAATTGTAGCAGTTTTAAAAAAAGTATCGAACATATATTCCTATTCTACAAATTTGGGGAAAATATAGAAATCTTCCCTTAGTTCACTTTAGTTGCTCTACCTTAGTGCTCTACCAAAGAAAAATTGCACTAAACAGAATTAAACAGGCAATCAAGCCAATTGTCAGAGGGATTACGACTACTATTGGGGTAAGGAAGAGAGATTAAATTCAGCTAAAGCAAAGCAGGGGAATTTTTAGTTGCTGGGCTGACCTAGTGGAAAGTGCTGGAGGACATTAGAAGTGAAGTTGGCCAACGTGTTTAGGCCATCTGTGTAAGCTAATTGGATTTATCTAAGGTAAGTTCTTACACTCACACAGAGCCTGGGAGATAGGAGTGCTCTCTTTTTTGTCTTTTTTCTTCTTTTTAGCTTTATTGAGGTATGATTGACAGATTTTACATATATATGTATACACGTATTTAAGATGTGCAATTCCATGTTTTGATAAACGCATATATTGTGAAATGCTTCCCAAAGTCAAGCTAATTAATACACACATCACCTCACATAATTATCTTTCTCATAGTGAGAACACTTGAGATCTGTTCTCTCAGCAAATTTTAAGACATTACATTACATTAATGACAATACCTTATCAGTAAGCATAGCCACCATGCTGTATATTAGGTCTCCAGAACTTATTCACTGTAGAACTGAAAGGTTGTACTTTTTGACCAATATCTTCCTTTTTCACCATATCCAGCCCCTAGTAACCACCATTCTACTCTCTGCTACTAAGAGTTGGACTTTTTTTTTTTTTTTTTAAGATTCTACATATAAGTCTGATTATACAGTATTTGTCTTTCTATACCTGCCTTATTTCCCTTAACACAATGTTCTCCAGGCTCATCCTTGTTGTTGCAAGTGACAAGATATCCTTTTTAAAAAAGATTAAATAATATTCCATTGTGTATGTGCATATATATATATATATATATATATACACACACACACACATGCATATCCATATATCTATCCATTGTTTGCACACAATGGGAATATATATAGGCATATCTCACATTATTTAATCCATTCACCTGTTAGACAGTTAGGTGGTTCTTTATCTTGGTTATGTGAATAATGGTGCAATGCACATGTGAGCAACTATTTTTTTGGGATATGATTTTATTTCCTCTGGATATATACCCAGTAATGGGACTATTGAGTCCGATGGTAATTCTTTGTTTAAATTTCTGAGGAACTTCCATACTGTTTTCCACAATGGAACACTATATTCTTGATGTTACATTTCAAAAAGTTGACTTCCAGGTCCTTGAGAAAGACATTCCTGGATTATAAAACTGGCAAAAGATGAGAAGAAACTTTACATCTCAAAAAGGCAAAGAAATATTTGGATTTGTAATTGCAAGTTTCCCAAGGTAAACACTCTGAGAAAAGATAAATTAGGGGGCTACAATCGGAGAAAAAAACTATCTACAGTTTACTTAACTGGAAAGGAATATCAGTTCTTCTTTATTTCTAACCTATTCTATATTTTGGTATGAGGAGAGACGAAAAAATCCCATAGAAAGTATATTTCCTACAAGTATAAAAAAAATGAAGTCAGTTTTCATTTTCCTGAAGGTAGAGTATTTGATTATAGGATTAGTTGAGGGACAGTATTTGAGCCACAGCCAGAGAATCCCTTGAACTACTTATTTTGAAAAACTGATTAGCAAATTACCAATTACACTTTAGACCTGCCAAATCTGTAATTCTTAGCAAGTGACTTCATACTTTTTAAAAAGCTGCTCTTGTGTTCCTGATACACCATAATGATGAGAGCAATTGCACTATCAGTTTTGAACATCTTTCTATAAATATGTAAACAGTTGAGAAAGGGGTTTATTGTTATTCTTCTCAAACTGAATGCAAAATATAGTAGGAAAACTTATGAAATAATGGTAAGTAGGTTTAAGCTTCAGAGAGCTGGCATATCTTGCCTTTCTTTTCATGAATATATTTGTACTTATAGATACATGGTGATATCTTTAATTTTCAGCAATTATAGTTAAGGAACTACTGTCAAAGATGACCACATTTGTGAGCTTTATCAACGTAAATGTAAGTGAAATAAAGTAGGCACAAAGAAGTCCATATAGTACCATTTCATTAATAACATTTCACAAACAAACAAAACCAATTTATGCTCCTTTGGGGATTAATAACTTAAAGTGGACAGGGTAGAGGCTTTTGAGTTTCTTGGGAATTGTCTATATTTTTACTTTGGTTGTGATTATATAATGTGATTACATTGTAAAAATTCCCTGAGTTACTAAAAGCTTAATAGATGTATACTTTATACGAGTATGTTATCAATGAATTAGAAAATATATATACACACACAGATAAGCTTTAGAGGTCTTTTCTCAGAGCTCTTTCAAGACCATGCTTGTGCAACTGTGAAGAATACAGATAGCTATGTGCCTCCAGCTGTAGCACCATTCACTTCTGCCACAAAATTTGAATGGAGGCTGTGCTTTTGCTGAACAGTTCTGAACCAACGACTGAGCATAGTGGACCTCCCAGGGCCTGGCCATTTCTGCCCAATAGAAAAGTCCTATAATGAATAATCTTTTATTCTGAAGTTCTCCTCTTGGCTACCCAAGATCTCATCAGATATGTATGCAGTCTGAAGCTCTCCCTGGAAAATTCCACTTCACGCCTCCTTTATTTTTCCAGCTGTCATATCTGCATTGTGGTCTAAAGACTTTTCTTGCTCGGTGTCATCCTTCTCTTTCAGCTCCAGGTATTACCTACAGCTCCCCAACTTGTCTAATAAAAATCTTGCATTTCCAAATGATTCTCAACATCTGCTTCCCAAAGAACCCTAACGGATACAATATATATCCAGAAGATGCTCACAGTGTAATAGTTTATTTTTATAATTATCAATTATGCATTCATTCATCTAATCAGTTAATCAATATGTATTGAGCTATTACTAAATTCTAGGCATTGCTATGTTTTCTAGAATATAGCAAAAAAGAAAGGAAGGGAGAAAGATAGGAGGGCAGGAAGGTAGGAAGGAAGGAAGAAGGAAAGGGAGGAAGGGAAATAAAAGAAGGAAAGACAAAATCAAAGATTAGTAGGGATTTTTGGCCTGAATATCAGTGTGTTATTTACTAAAATGGAGAAGAAAGGGGAAAATTTGGGCACAAGAAAAGAAAACTCAAAATCTGTTTCTAAATTAGACATGTTGATTTTTAGATATCTATTGACCACTAGAGTAGAAGGCAATTGAATATGCAGTATGAAGGCCAAGTGAGAGAAGAGAGGCTGGTGCTGGAGCAGAAATTCTACGTGTCATCAGCATGTATTATTTAAACACTTGATGGAGCCTTACTAGATTTTAAAACAGTCAAAGTCTCTAATTGTGTGCGTTTTAACCCAACAAATAACCATAATAGTTTCTATAAGAAAAAGTTTGACATCAAATTTACGGTTGGTTACGGTTTTACTTTTTGTCAAAATCATATTACCATGATTTTTTTGACACAAATGCAAGATTCTAACTTCTGTATGTTAGACCATTACTTTCAGACTCCAACACCATTGAAGGACCTCTAATTTCTTTAAAACAAGCATAGCAAATTATTTCATAGAGTTCCTATGGGTCATATTTGCACTTGAAAAGTATGCATGGTGTCATGTGCCTGTAATTCCAGCTACTCAGGAGGCTGAAGATGGAGAATGGTTGGAGCCAAAGAGTTCAAGATCAGCTTGGGTAATGTTAAAATATTTCTGTCACTAAAGAAAAAAGGAAGTACACTTGAATATTTTGTGATCTTTGCAATATTGTGTTTCTACTCTAGGTTCTGTTCCATTGCATGATTTTCTTTATTCCTGAAGAAAGCATATGATGTCCTGTGAAGTAATTTAGTTCTTACAGTGTCTGCTGCCCTTGTGATGACATCTGCCATTGCTATCTTCTATCAATTTGCTATGTGATTGGCATGGCACTTCAAGAAGAGGGAAAATAGAGCCATAATGTTCTTCTTTCTAAAGGCAAAGCCACACAAACTTCTATGTTATTGCAAAATCTCTGTTTTTAAAAAAACATAAAATTGATATATAGTAATTAATAATAAATAATTGATAGTTTTTGCTCATATCATTTGAGTGGAATTCTGACAGTCTAGTTTAAGAAGAATATTGTTTTTATAATTCTGAGTGCAATAACATAATGTACCCTCTGAAAAAACATATTAGGGGATTAATATTTATTCATTGAGTTTTAATCAGAAACAAAAATTAAAATGACAACAGATAGAAAAATAGTGTATATTAAAAATCAAATAATGTTATATACTGAGTGATTTTTTAATGTGTCAATTACTATGGTTTATGTGGTTTGCCTCATTTAGTCTTCCCAGTGACTAAAAGATAAGTATTATTATCCTCGTTCACACATGAGATAACCGGAAATCATAATGGGCATTATTCAGAATTCAAATCCATATTTTTTTACTCAAAGAGCTTCTCTTTCTATAATATGCAAAAAAGGTAAAAGTGATATCTACCTTCCATGTTATTCATAAAAAGACTGACGTAAATTTTGTTTCTAGAAATTTAAATGAAGAAAAATATAAAACTCTGAGAGAGGTTTTATTTTTAGAATGGGAAGGACTGGAGTCTACCATTATGACATAGTTTACCTTTATACCATATATGTAAAAATGCACTACATATACATACCATATACTACCATATTTATCATCAGTTATACTCTATATATGCTGTAGTACCCTAACTACTTTTCATGTTTAAAAATGGTCTAGTGTTCACTTAACATCTGGCTGGCTTTAATTGGTTCCTGGAGTGCTGAAAATGCAGATATAATAAAATTTATGTGTGATGCGCCTGCTGTGTTCCTTTGGAAACAAGTATATAACACCTAATACAATGCCTACGCATTACTTTATTCTCATGGATTCAACATAGTACTTGGCATGTAGCAAATGCAAGTTTTTCTTTTTGAAACTTTGTGAAAAAAATTTTTTTGAATACTTACACTCTACATTTAGTTAAATCCACTGATATGAAACTCATGAATACAGAAGGCCAACTATAGTTGGGAAAGAAATGAAAGAATTGCTTTAGAAGTCTATGAATGACCTACACATCAGTGAGTAGAACTAGAAGACAAATGAAGAGTAAACATATATGCATCTAGTGGATAAAAAGCAGATTGTGTTTTGTTCACACTGTGCCCTCATACTATGGCAAGTCACATGAAAGGATATTTGTGCTTGGCAGACTAACTCGGTGGCTTAACAGAACACATTTATTTTCTTACATTTCCAGAGGTTAGAAGTACAAAGTGTAACAATCAAAGTGGTGACAAAACTGTGTTCCTGTGGCAGGGGCTAGGGAAGAATCCACTTATTCCAAGTGTTTTCCAGCTTCCAGAGTCGGCCCCATTTCTAAGCTCATGGCAACATCACTCAACCTCTGCTTCTGTCATCACATCTCCTCCTCCCTCTTGTAAGGACTCTGCTGATTACAAAGGGCCCATCTGGATAATCCAGGATAATCTCCCTATTGCAGAAGCCTTAATTTAATCATACCTGTACAGTTTCCTTTGCCATGTAGTATAACATGTTTGCAGATTCTGGGGTTTAGGGCTTGAATCTCTCTCTCTCTCTATTTTTAAGATGGAGTCTTGCTCTGTCACCCAGGCTGGACTGGGATGGTGTGATCTCAGATCACTGCAACCTCTGCCTCCGAGGTTCAAGTGATTCTGCTGCCTCAGTGTCCCAATTAGCTGGGATTACAGGCATGCACCACCAGACCCAGCTAATTTTTATATTTTTAGTAGAGACGAGGTTTCACCATGTTGGTCAGGCTGGACTCGAGCTCCAGATTTCAAATGATCTGCCCACCATGGCCTCCCAAAGTGCTAGGACTACAGGTATAAACCATTGTGCCCCACAGGGTTTGACTATGTTTAGAAGGGGGTCATTAACTTGCCTACTACAGGGGCCATCTGTTTCTCAATTATAACACTGTTTCTTCCACGTGTTTCTCACTAAGGAGAATACATGACTTCATGTGAAGAAGATAAGTATGTTTTGTATTAAATCATAAAGGACTACTTTTGATTTCACCTTCAGAATGATGAAATGTCTTGAGCAACTAACCGTAAGTCCATTAGAATGGAGGTGGTGGTGGTTGATTAAGCACTAGACTTGAGGTCAGATGACATGGACTCAACTCCTACCTCTATGAGAGTTCCTTAACATCGTGCCTGGGAAACACTAACTGCTCAATGAGTATCTGTTGCATGAGATTAAAAGGCAGTCTAAAAACCAGACAGCTCGAGTTCTTAAAAGGGTGAGCACAGTGGGTAGAAAAAGAGATAATGCAAACTCACAATCTATCTTATGGCTTTAAGACATAGTGTGTTTCCTAAATTGACCTCTTCTCTAGTTTATACATTTTGCAAAATATTACTAACCATACTGAAACATTAAGACATAAAATATGTTAGTCTTGTTTTATTATTCAGCATCTAATGAACCATGCAAGTTACAGAAATTATTTTTAGAAGTAGTTTTCTATCTAGATCAGATAGCAGAATAAGTCGTGGATCTTAAAGCAAAATGAGCTGATTTAGAAGGACGATGAAGAGGGATTAACCAATTAACATTACAGATATTTTTCAAATAGAAACATAAAAATAGGTTGTCCATATGCTCCTGGATTGGTGTTTGGAGGAAAAGATGAAGAAGCAGGTTGAGGATCACTATTTAGGGTAAACTAAATGTGTACAATATTATGTATGGAAACAAGACAGCCTCAGTATTTATCAACTATGATAATTATTGCCACCCTCCTTCCCTGACCTGTTCTTGTAAACTACTGCTTTCAGTGATTATTATGGCAACCTCTTGTAGCTGTTTCTATCAGTGGCCCAACAGTAGACATTTGAATTGGCAGTTTCTCAAATTACCTATAAGTGCATAGGTAGACAGGTCACCATTGAATTTTCAGTATCATCATCAAGGTCAGCTAAAGGTCAGCTAAAGGTAAGTTTCCTGATAAGGCTACTGTAGTAGCTCACATATATTCACAATAATTCCTTAATAATATTTACAAAGACTCAGGTTTTCTTCTTTAACATTGAAAAATGCAAAAATTGTCACATGATCAGTGTCGGTTCCCTCCACATTTTGTAGTACCTGAGGCAAGGTACATGTCCTTGGCTGTGTGTGTGTGTGTGTGTGTGTGTGTGTGTGTGTGTGCACATACACATATTTGGGTGCATGGGTGCACTCCAATCAGCTGAGGGTGGATTGGGAAGTATTCCAGGGTTTTACAATATAAAGTTCCTTAATATCTTCAAGTAGTGTCTGATTTCAGCTATCTTGACAGAAGTCCTGAGCCAAGCTAATGTCTACCTGCACCAGGAGAGCACAAAGGCAAGTCTAAAAATGAGCTTCCAGGAATAGTCCAAGTCTCAATTCTGTGGAACAAATATTCAAGCTTGTATGTATTACATTAGGCTAATATATTTGATCTAGATAGATTTTTACTGTCAGCTGCCTAATATGTCAATGGTTAACATTTTATGGTGTTTAAAATGCAAAAGTAAACAATAGGTTATACAATTATTTCTATTTAAATTTTGAAATTATTCATTAATTGGTTAAGGTGAGAGGTCAAGCCTGAAAGGGGAATAGTTGTTAGTGCAAGAGAGTCAGAAAGCAGGAGGGGTAAATACTTTTATCTCCTTCTCCTCCTGCCCTATGATATTTAAATATTCTCCTAGTACATCCCATTGGACAAGCCCAACTGCAGGTCGGAGGGCAATGGAGTCTGGGTGTTGTAAATCACAGAGGGCAGCCCTCCAGAAAGCCTGAGGAGAACAGGCAGGGAGAGAGAATGGATAAGGATTAACTGGGAAATAAGGAAAAGTTCCTTGTCTTAACTTTCTCTCAGATGTCTCTGCAAAAGCAACTACTTGAAACTCTTTTTTAAAATTATTATTATACTTAAAGTTCTGGAGTACATCTACAGATCTTCCCGGACTGTTACCTAGGTATACACATGCCATGGTGGTTTGCTGCCTCCATACCCTGTCACTTACATTAGGTATTTCTTCTAATATTATCACTCCCCCACCTACCAGCCCCGTTATCTCTCCCCTAGCTCCCCATGCCCCAACAGACCTCAGTGTGTGATGTTCCTCTCCCTGTATCCATGTGTTCTCATTGTTCGATACCCACTTATGAGTGAGAACATGTGGTGTTTGGCTTTCTGTTCTTGTGTCAGTTGGCTGAGAATGATGGTTTTCAGATTCATCCATGTCCCTGCAAAGGACATAAACTCATCCTTCTTTATGGGTGCATATTATTCCATGGTATATATGTGCCATGTTTTCTTTATCCAGTCTATAATTGATTGGCATTTAGGTTGGTTCCAAGTCTTTGCTATTGTCAACAGTGCCACAATGAACATACTTGTGCATGTGTCTTTATAATAGAACATTTTATAATCCTTTGGATATAGACCCATTAATGGGATTGCTGGGTCAAATGGTATTTCTAGTTGTAGATACTTGAGGAATCACCACACTGTCTTCCACAATGGTTGAATTAATTTATACTCCCACCAACAGTGTAAAAACATTCCTATTCCTCCATATTCTCTCAATCATCTGTTGTCTCCAGATTTTTTAAAGATTACCATTCTAACTGGCATGAGAGGGTATCATAATGTGATTTTGATTTGCATTTCTCTAATGACCAGAAGTCTGCTTCTGTCAATTTATCAAACTCATTCTCCATCCAGTTTTGTTCCCTTGCTGGTGAGCAGTTGTGATAGCTTGGAGGAGGAGAGACGTTCTGGGTTTTGGTGTTCATCCTTTTTGTGCTGGTTTCTTCCCATCTTTGTGCATTTATCTACCTTTGGTCTTTGAGGCTGGTGGCTTTCAGATGGTGTCTCTGAGTGGACATCCTTTCTATTGATGTTGAAGATATTTCTTTGCATTTCTTAGTTTTCCTTCTAACAGTCAGGCCCCTCTGCTGCTGGTCTGCTAGAGGTCCACTCCAGACCCTGGTTGCCTGGGAATCACCCGTGGGGGCTGCAGAACAGCAAGAATTGCTGCCTGTTCCTTCCTCTGGTAACTTCATTCCATAAGGTTACCCGCCAAATGTCAGCCAGAAGTCTCCTGTATGAGGTGTCTCTTTGGATATACGGGACTCAGGGAGCTGCTTACAGAGGCAGCCTGTCCCTTATCAGAGCTCAAGTGCTGTGCTGGGAGCTCTGTTTCTCCCTTCAGGGCTGCTAGGCAGGGACATCTAAGTCTACCGCAGTGGGATTCACAACTGCACCTTTTCCCAGGTGTTCTGTCCTGGGAAGGTAGGGATTATGTATAATTCCCTGATGAGCTGCTGCCTTTTTTTAGAGATGCCCTGCCCACCAAGGAGGGAGTCTAGTCACTTTCTGTCTGCAGAGTCATTGCTGAGCTGCCACAGACTTGACCCAGCTGCTGTGTAAACTTTCTTGTGCTTTTGCTTACACTGATAAGGTTAGAACTGCCTCGGTAATGGGAGATGCCCTTCCCTCCAACAGGCTTGATGGTCCTGGGTTGAGCTCAAACTGCTCTGCTGGCTGCAAAAATCCTAGGCCAGTGGGATTCAGTTTGCTGGTCTCTATGGGGTGGGACCTGGCTCCCTGCCTTCAGCCCCGTTTCTCTTAGGGGTATGGGTGGCTCTGTGTCCCAGGCACTCCAGGCTCCAGCCAAAAGGGCTGCTCAGATTTATGCTGGAAACCTGCCCCACTGGCTGAATCAGTCTCCCAGATTTGCACTGGAAACCCACAGCGCCTGTCGGCCTGGCAGGAATCTCCTGGTCTGTGGGCTGCAAAGTCCTCGGGAGAGGCACACCATCCAAATCAGAGCACCAGAGTGCCCCGAAAAGTCCCCGACGGCCTCTGTTGGGTAGGAGGTGGTCCTCTGGCCTATTGCACTTCCTGGGTGAGGCAGCACCCCACCCTGCCTCGGTTTACCCTCCTGGGGCTATACTCATTGTCCAACCAGTCCCATTGAGAAGAACCTGATACCTCAGTTGGAAATGCAAATCACTTGCCTTCTGCACTGCTCTTGCTGGAAACTGAGCTCCAGAGCTGTTCCTATCCAGCCATCTTGGCAGAAGTCTGAATTTCTTTAACTTATTCTTTAACTTATTCTTATATTTCCCTCCACATATCTGCTAAGTTCACTTATATTACTAATTCCTGGTTTTTTAATACTAGACATTTTCTACTGACCTCCCAATTTCAACCCCAATCTATTAACATACAAACACACACCAAATACATAGATATTTTTTACCTTCTCAATATTGTTATCATGTAAGTTTGGTTATATCAGTTTTCTGTGTTTGTATTATTAAGAGTACAGATATGCTATGTACAACTGAACTATAGTGCACCATGACTAGTTCTTCTTTCTTGCACAAATCTTTTTGCTGTTGTTCCCGAGGTCTGTCAGGATCCTTCTTTTTTTTCATTTGTTCAGTATACTAAATATTTCCTGTTCCTTCAAACACTGTATTTCCAATAATTGTTTAAATTTGCTTTTGAGCCATGCAGATGCAGTAGTTATTGCCTCAATTTCTTCTTTTTGGAATCATCCTTCCCAGAGTTTCTGACATATTCAAGTTTTGTCTGGTTGCTCTGTGGGATAGGTGCATATCGGCTTCCCTGGGATATCCCTTCACTTTACAGATAATCTGTTTGTTTGTATCCCCTGTTTGGTGAAGCTTATGTATTTCCCTTTTTATTATGTTGGTGCAAAAGTTATTTCAGTTTTGCCATTACTTTCAATGGAAAAAAAAATACTTTTGTATCAATAATTTACTTCCTTATTACGATAGAACACAGAAGGAATTTATAGAAAGTTAAATTTCTGAGTCTACACACACACACACACACACACACACACAATTGTCATCTTTTCATCCTCATTCTTGACTAGTGTGTGTATATATACGTGTATATACACACATACACATATATACACACACTAGTATATATATATACACATATATACACATGTATATATATACACAAGTGTGTGTATATATATACATGTACATATATATGTATATATGTATATATGTGTATATACGTATATACACATATATACGTATATACACATATATACATATATACACATACACACAATTGTCATCTTTCTATCCTCATTCTTGACTAATGTTAGCTTAGTATAGTATTCTACATTGGAAATGTTTTTAAACTCAGATTTTTGAAGTCATGTCTCCACTGCCTTCAACCTGTCAGTGCTTCTATTAAAAGTACCCAGTCATCTGGGTACCTAATCATTTTTGTATGATCTGTTTTTCCTCTGACTTATATTTTCTTTTGTCATCAAGATTTGGAAGTTTTATAAACAAATGCCTTAAATTTAGGCATTTGTATTTTTCTATAGCATCTCACCCAAAGTAAGTGCTGGCTGAGTTATGCTAGAGGTTCTTGGGAAAGTACTTCAGTGATTGTCACTCATAATCTTTCTATAGCTACATCTGACAGAAGGTTCATATATATTATATTTCCATTAATTAGCTTCAGATCCTAAGAGATGCTATACAGGTAAGACTGGCTAAAATCATATGCAATTACTGACTATATACTGTTAGTGCAATGTTTATCTCAGCCCTCCAAATCATTGTCACTACATTGCATTTTTGAAAAACAGCTTCACTAGAAACATTTCTTAATGTTAAGAAGTGGGGAGGCTGATAGCCATTGAGACTGATTTGCCAAAGTCCACACAATTATAATATGGTAGAGTTGAGATTCCACACATAAATTAAAATTGTGTGATCTTTAACAATTTGGAGATTGGAGGTGATGGTAGCTACCTATGACTTCTCAGCACTTGTGAATTATTTGAATATTTGGTTTCATAAATTTCTTGTGTGTTTTAGTGTTTCATATTATATATTCTCAGCTTTTAACAGGAATTGATGTGCCCTTCACATATAATTATAATTGAAGCAAAATGATACATTTGGGTAAATGAATGGATTTACTAGAACATTGTTTAGACATCATTATATGACCTTCAAAGTGAATTCATTTTGATGTTCTTCTCCTGAACCAGCTGAATTTTTGCTATAAGACTATCTCTGAAAGAAGCACTGAACTACATGCATTGGGTTTCAGCTCCATAATTAACAGTGCCTTTTTTGGTGGCAAAGGAGAATAAGAAATTTTTATGCAATAGGTATCTAATGGCAGGTAGCAGGTGACTACTTACTTAACCCAAGGCTAAAAATTATCATTTATTGTCTATAGGTATTTGAAGAGTGTTCATGTGGTTGAGAATTCCTACTGAATACTGTTGTCTTCTTATGATTCAGTATGGACCCAGGATTTGCTTTAAAGATGTCTTCTTCCCCTGAGATGGAAGTAGAGTGATCAGAAAGGGAATACATGAAAAGAAAATAAATCTGTCCTAAATTCACAAAAAACCTCATGATATTCAGATTATTCAGAGGTGTGTTTATGAATGTGTGTTTCTGTGTGTGTATACAAATGTACCTTTGTGAGAAAATACACATGAGTCATCTGCAGGCTTCTGACAGGGAGTTTAAAATGGAGTGGTCTGGGCCTGGTGTGGGTGGCTCAAGCCTGTAATCCCAGCACTTTGGGAGTCCAGGGCGGGTGGCTCATGAGGTCAAGAGATCGAGACCATCCTAGCCAACATGGTAAAACCCCGTCTCTACTGAAAATGCAAAAATTAGCTGGGCATGGTGGTGTGTACCTGTAGTCCCAGCTACTCGGGCGGCTGAGGCAGGAGACTTGCTTGAACACGGGAGGTGGAGGTTGCAGTGAGCCGAGATTGTGTCACTGCACTCCAGCCTGGCACCTGGAAACAGAGTGATACTCTGTCTCAAAAAACAAGCAAACAAAAAAATGGAGTGGTCTGATGCTTATGTTAAAAACTATTGAATGTGCCCCTAGTTGCCCGAGCTGAAAATTCAAACTCTGTTGCAAATATCCTTTTGGTCAAGCTTAGCATTCCCTAAAATGAACTCAACATATATTTACACTATACTATTAAAAATAAACTATAATTATTTTTTGAAAAAAATTAAATCTTGTACTTAAATGAAAAAGAAACAGGAGGAGCAATATGTGCGGACAATATATTTTTCTGAATTCAATGCATACTAGATAATAACATAAAATAAACATTTAAAGATGCTTGGGGACAGGGAAACTCTTGTAATGACTACACAAAACCCGGTAGCCATTTTTAAAAGCAACAAAGAGAATTATCAAGCGGCTAATCTGATGTCAGATATTTCAAAGGCACTGTTAATCTTGAAGGAGGAAGAGATAGACTTAAAGGACAGAGAACACTAAATTCATGTTTAGGTCTAGAAATATGTTATTAAATATTATTCTTATTGACTCGACATCTTGTCAAAGATCTCAAAAGTCAGCAACACAACTGATTTAAGTAACCCTATATTCTAAAACAAGGTGCTAGACCATGTATACAGGATATCTGTGAGACTGAGAAACAGGTTGCACTAGCATTAAGCTGTCACCTGCTCTCCTGGAGACCTTCGCTTCATGAGCTGAGCATTTTGTCCCCCACTTCCTTGGTGAGGGGGAAGAACTGGATGCCTCCTCTTCAATGAATCAAATGAACATCTTCTGAAGAACAGCTTAGAGGGAGCTTAGCATTAGTCTTTGCTTTGAATATTATAATAACAAGTGTCTGCCTCCTACCTATTAGAATTTAAAAGTAAGATGGCTTGGTTGTAGCTGGCGCTACAGACATCAGAGAGGGGAGAATTTTTCTGTACCTCAAGGCACAATGACCAAGAGGTTTGGTTTTCCCAGGGCTGAGGGAGTTTCTAAGACATGGGACTTTCAGCTATGAAACTGGGTAAGTCTCCTGGGCAAACAGGGCGGGCTACTAACTGATGAGCCTAGTCTAAGACTTTAAGGTGCTAAAATATATGGATATTTCCTGTGGCCAGACACGGATCTTATCAAAGAACCAAAATTAAGCAGTCTTGAGAAAGCTTCATTCAAGAGGCCTTCCTGGAAATTTGAAATGACCCAGAAGATGCAAACATCTAAGAAAAAAAGGGGGGGGGGGCAGTGGGGAAACCAGGGTGGTACCTGGCCAGTCAGATGCAGAATCTCTCAGGTTGAAAAGCACATAATTGAGAGGTACCCAAGAATTGTCTCCTGAGAACCCACCAAAGCTCTCACAGGACAAGGAGTGAGAGTTTTGTCACCTGACAGACAGAATGCAACATGCTACATTATACACGCACCAGACAAGTAACAGCCTTTCTTTCCCTTATCACTTCTCCTTTCTTGTACTAGAGCCCTGGAGGGGCCCCAAACAGCAGGTACAAACCAGGAAGGAGGAGAAGTTTTACATTTACGCGATTATTAAACTACAATAGACACTGTATTACCTAAAAGTGACTGAGAATCACCAGGAAAGTCTATGGGTCCTATGATTTTAGCAAGACACAGCCAAGAACAGCTTGACAGAATGGGCTTTAGGGGGCAGTATGACAAAGAATAAAGTCACATTCAGTTCATGAAATAAATACAGTGTATTTAACCTCATCAAGCCTTGAGGTACATAAAGTGCAAAATCATAAACGAGTCTCTATTTGAAGAGTGTGAAGGGAAAGTAAACTCATCTGTGGGGCAGGACGTTTTCAAAATAAAGAGAACACTTATGGAAGAGTTGGAGGATGTAGGAGAGTTTTGGGGTGACAAAACTGAAGTTTGAGATGACACAGAGGAAGGATTTTAATAAGGTAGGAAAGAATAAGAGAGTGCACATACAGATGGATCCTCTGGAAGTCTTGGAAATACTGTGCTGCATTATTTCATCCATGTGAACCCTGATGAGATCGATGTAGTTAGAATCCCAGAGAATGATGGGCCATTCAAGACAGTCTTCTCTATTTAGCTGGAAGTTATAGAACCACTGGGCTTTTCCATCCTGCACTTCCACCCTGTATGATGGTGGCATGGCTGTGGGGATACAGGGAGAGAGTGCTGGGATCTCACAGGAAAATCAGAGGTCCATAGACTATATCTAGGGATCAGCTTCTCAAGTGGCCTCATCAGATGTCCATATTCAGATTTATTTCTGAGTTTGGTTATGTAGAGACTGGTGCCTAAGGAGAATGTGGCCTATTATACCTACTTCTTTCTATTTTGATTCTCATCATCAACAAAGCTTAGGAAATTCTGAGGCAGAAAAACTAGCACTTGAATGTCTGATGCTGCTGGAGTTCTCACTTGCAGCTACGTTAACTGCTGTGCTTTTTATCAGAGGAGCTTGTCATTAGTTCCAAATACATTCACTGCATACAATTGTTCAGAGTGTGTCCTGTGGGATGGTGCCTGATGGAGAAGGTAAGGGGAGTCTGAAATGTAGCCTGTGATGTACTTGTGCCCATTATGTTGCAGTTGCCGGAAGCAGTGTTTTTTTTTTTTCTCATTCATAAGAAAGTGCTTTATGGGCTACTGAAAAGGACCAGAAGCAGAAATTTAAGTCTGTTCACAAACAAGGGCAAGAGCCCAAGCCTGAACACTGAGGACAAATGGAAGACTTTCTCTCCATCAATTCATACCCCTGTTGAATTCATACCTACTGGGAGTAATACTTGCTTTGGAATTTTAGCTTAAATTTGGATTACTATTTCTTAAAATGTCTTTGAAACCATCACAAAAGATATAATATTAACAAAAAAGTGATTGGGTATGCAAAACATTGCCTGTGATAGAGAATTTAATTAAAGGTAGTAGACAACAGGAAGTATTTTAGATTAGTTATAGAAAATGTCACAGCCAGGGGAGGTGGGCGTAATTGATTTCTGCAGTGAGTACTATCAGTTAACGTTGCACAATTATTTATCTCAAGTTTCCAGGTGGTTTTTAGTAGAAACTGTTTATAATCCATCTGATGAAAGTAATTAGAGAAGAAATTTAGGAAGAAATAAAACCTAAATAGTACTTTAAAAGAAATATTCTTTCATATACTGCAGTATTTTATAGGATACCTCAAAGGGGCTAAAGTGTCTGAGAGAGTGAATTTGAGTTAAAAAGATAAGTTACTGTGCTGCTGTTCAGGAACTGAAAACTGTGGGTCTTGAATGAGAAGAAAGCTATAATTAATTCTTCAGTTCAACTAAAGCTTTTTTTTCTAATCTAACTTCTTGATGTATTGTATTTTCCTCATTCAAGTTTTATTTAATATTTTAGATCAATTACAAATAAAATGAGTTCTAGTTTTCTTCAGGTTTTACCATCATAGATATTACATAGTATGAGTGTTATACATCCCTTAAATATATTTTAAGATCACCAACAGTACAAAATGGGTTTAGACTCATAGCTGCTTTAGGAAGACATAAAGGAAGGGTAGGTATGATTTCCTAATTTCCAGAAGAGAAATATATATAATAGTTCCAAATGTAATACAATTGTCAAACTATATGAAAGCAGTTATTAGTTTAAAAAAAATACTAAAAGTACAAAAAAATTACAAAAGACAGAATGTAAGAAAGGTATCTTTAGGCTGGGCACAATGGCTCATGCCTGTAATCCCAGCACTTTGGGAGGCCGAGGCAGGCAGATTACCTGAGGTCTGGAGTTCAAGACCAGCTGGCCAACATGGAGAAACCCTGTCTCTACTAAAAATACAAAAATTAGCCAGGCATGGTGGTACATGCCTATAATCCCAGCTACTCTGGGGGCTGAGACAAAGGAATCACTTGAACCTGAGAGGCGGAGATTGCAGTGAACTAAGATCAAGCCACTGCACTCCAGCCTGGGCAACAGGGTGAGAGAAGAAATACAGGGAAAGTGAGGGAGAGGAGGGGAGGGGAGAAGACAGGAAGGGAGGGAAGGGAAAGAAGAAAGAAAAAGCAAAGTAACTTTAGTGCAGGAAGACACTGGATGAAAAGAAGTAACCATTTATCCACCTTTTGTAGTGACTGAAATTCAATATTAATGTCATTGGGGTTTGTGTCATTTCCCTCCTCCTTAAATATTTTTGTCAAATGATAACTTGATTTGATACCTGTCTGTTAGTTGCTCACAAACTTTCTAAACATCTCTCTTAGGTATGAATGTCAGATTTTCTTCTAATTTTGACAATTTCGCAGTTTGTATATTTTTAAAAAATCATCCCACTACAACTTTAAAATACATCAATAAATATTTTTTAGCATTGATTACACCTTTTATTTCATATCTTTATTTCTCCCCCAATCTCCTGGTCTAAAAATACACCATCTGTTTTTGAACATTTAACATAAGTATAATTTTATTTTGTCTTCTGTACTGTAACATTCAACCACAAATAACATTTGTTCATCTGTAATACACCATTCAAAATTTCCCTAAAATCCATATTCCATGAAAAAAAAGCATAAAGAATTCCAGGGGAGTCTGCCATGGTAATGGAAGGAGGTGCTCCCTGCTCATAACCCCGATACACATTAAACCGACTGAGAGAAAAATTTATTCTTTCTGCTCCCAGAATTCTAAAACTATCAGGATCACAGAACTAAAGGAATAATTTGACATCTTCCTGTATTCACCAACTTATTTCCCAGTTTATGCTAACTTACAAACATGAGGCTTTTGTTGCTTTTCATTCTTCATGTGGGGCTGTACTCAGATGTGACCCTCAGTTACTCATGTTACAAGGAAGACATTTATGCTTAAACAAAAACTCTTTGATTGTGCTTTGAATCTGGTTTATCTACTGTAACATGGATGCAAATATTTGTAGAAATGTCTACATTGCCTTAAAACGTGCATAAAATTTCTTTTAAGTTTCAGGAAGCATTCTTGCTGGTTTAGTTTCAGGAAGTATTCTTGCGAGTTCCCATCTTTGATGGGAATCTTGAAGATAATTAATTGGTGCAAAATATAAAAGAAAGTGATTTTGTGAGAGAATCTATGAAGCCAATTCAAAAAAGGTGAACTCAAGAAAAAAAGTCAAAAACAGACCTGAACAGCTACAGTAGATTAAATGTGTGACGTATGTTTCTTAGATTTCTTATTGCCTTTTAAGCATGTACTAAAAGTATAAAATACATAAAAACTTTAGATATATATACATAAGAAAAAACATTCCATATTTGCCCCTTTTCAGATTCTCTTCTTTATTGAAATGTGAAAGGAGTTTTTTGAAGAAAGTCCTAAAACATTGCGGAAGAATATTCTTTTGGCATAGAATGTGTTATCTCTGTACAATTCTAATCCCAACCTGATAATCATGAGTAACTTGTGAAAATATAAAAGATGTGGTTAGTATCTGTGCCCCACAGCCCAATGTGTGAGCAGACTCCCTTAAGAAAAAATCATCAAAGACAACACAAATATATTTTCCTTTACTATGAGATGTTTCTTTAGAGGATAATAAGAGTATATATTAACTTATTAAAGATAATGCTTATAAAGTTTGTAGGACAGTAATGATGACTTACCTATTTTAAGGGTTTCTAGATGCTAGTTCCTTATGCCTGTTTTTCCTTCAGCCACATCCATCCATGTCTCATAATCTCACATGAAATCTTTTTTTTCATTCTCACACTTCAAAATCAAATTTATTATGTGTGATGATTTTATCTTCTTATCCTTACTATATTTATAGTTGTATAGTATTAATATACTTCTTTTTCATTTAAGAGACTTTAAAACCTAATTGAAAGACTTCTGTATCTGAGTAGGATGGGGTAATTTGTGGCAGAACAATGTTCCTACAAAAAAACTAGAAGAGTGGACTCCTGCCAAGATGGCCAAATAGGAACAGCTCTGGAGTGCAGTTCTCAGCAAGAACAATGCAGAAGGCGAGTGATCTCCACATTTCCAACTGAGAGCGTCTCTGAAAAAAGGCAGCAGCCTATCAGGCACTTATAAATAAAGCCACACCTTCCAGGGACAGAGCACCTGGGAAAACGAGTGGTTGTGAGTCCCGCTGCAGCAGACTTAAACGTCCCTGCGCAGCAGCTCTGAAGAGAGCAACAAAGCTCCCAGCACAGCACTTGAGCTCTGATAAGGGACAGAGTGCCTCCACAAGTGGCTCCCTGACCTCTGTATATCCAAAGAGTAACCTCATACAGGAGACCTTTGGCTGACATCTAGCAGGTACTCTTCTGGGATGAAACTACCAGAGGAAGGAATAGACAGCAATCCTTGCTATTCTGCAGCCCCTGTGGGTGATTCCCAGACAAGCAGTGTCTGGAGTGGACCTCCAGCAGTCCAGCAGCAGGGAAGCCTATTAGAAGGAAAACTAAAAAACAAAAAGAAATAGCCTCAACATCAACAAAAAGATGTCAACTCAGAGATACCATCCCAAAGTCACCAATTTCAAAGACCAAAGGTAGATAAAACCACAAAGATGGAAGAAACCAGTGCAAAAAGGATGAAAACACCAAAACCCAGAACATCTCTTCTCCTCCAAGGTATCACAACTCCTCACTAGCAAGGGAACAAAACTGGATGGAGAATGAGTTTAATGAATTGACAGAAGCAGGCTTCAGAAGGTGGGTGATAACAAACTTCTCTGAGCTAAAGGAACACGTTCTAACCCAATGCAAAGCAACTAAGAACTTTGAAAAAAGGTTAGATGAAATACTAACTAGAAAAACCACCTTAGAGAAAAACATAAATGACTTGATGGAGCTAAAAAACACAGCACAAGATGCTAAGCATACACAAGCTTCAGTATCCGAATTGATGGAACGCAAGAAAGGATATCAGAGGTTGAAGATCAACTCAATGAAATAAAGGCGAAGGCAATATTAGAGGGAAAAGAGTGAAACAAATCAACCATTTATTTGAAGAAACTCTAGAAATGCCAAATCAAAGAAATATAAAGATAGCCCACCTAGGTAAGTCATAGCTAAAATGACAAAAAACAATGAGAAGAGGAAAAAACTTAAAATTCTTAGAAAAAGATATATCACTTTTTAAAAAAAGCAACAGTGAGCCTGAAATGATTTCAAACACCAATGATCAAAGAGAAAGCAGAGAACACTATGAAAGTGCTGAAAGAGATAACTGCCAATCTGTAATTCATTATCTACCAAAAGTGTGCTCCGTACATAAAAGCAAAATTCTTCTCAATCAAACATAAACTTATTGCTAGCATGTAATGTTGAAAATAATCCTGTAACGACTTTTTTCAGACTGAAGAAAAATAATTTCAGTCAGAAAACAGTATTGCAGAAAGGAATGAATCATAATAGAAAAGACAAATATGTTGGCAAACAGATAAATATAAAATAATAATGTCATAAAAGTTAAAATACTTTGGAATTAATATTCATGACCAAAATAAGTCTGGAAGGGATAAATGAAGTTATTCTAATGTCCTAACATTAGTGAGAAAGTTGTAAAAGTGATTATTTTTATTAGACTATATAAGTCAATAACATTTATTCTCATCAGTAACTTCTGAAAGTACAGTAAAAGAGTGTGTACATGTGTGTGTATTCAGGAAGGTCATATAATAGCATCATGTAAGAGGTATATATAGAAGTTAAACCAAAAGATTTTATTAATACAACAGCTACAAAAGGAAAGGAAAATGCCATAAAACATACAGGTAAATTGTAAACAAATTATAGAATGGTAGTTGTTAACCAAAATACATTTTTAATTATTGTATATGTAAATGAACTATCTCAATTAAAGGAGTAAGACTATCTGATTACATCTAGAGAAAAAAAAAATTAAAAGGCTGGTTACAAAATGGATCCAGAGCCAATTTTGTATCTTATTCTTTCTGTGGCCCTCTCACGTCCATGAGCCTACCCTGATTTTTATCTCTGCTGAAGATGTTCTCAGTTCTCCACTACCTCAATTCAGTAATGCAGCTGTTCTCTGCTACTGGAAACAGAAAAGATGGGGAGTGCTCTAATATTTTTTTAACCAAGAACTTGCAATTCTTACCTCTCACAGCTGCTATCTTTTGGGAGTAATCTTTCCTGCAGTTTAGGCAAGCTCTCAGTCACTTATCAGCTAACGTCTTCAAATAGTTTTATAGTAAATATTTTGTTTAGATTTTATAACTGTTGTCTATGGGAAGATTTTCCTGGCTGAGACATGACAGTATCATTACTGAACGTAGTCTGTAAATAATAAGTTTTAAAAACAACTTTTTTTTTTTTATATTGGGAACTGCTACCATGAAGAAAAAGAAACATAATAATAATAAAAAATAAATAAAAACAACTCTTTCAGGCAAAAACCAATTTATATTAAATTCTGATTTTATAAGTCTCTGTAAATCTTAGTGAATATTTCTTTATATTCAACTCCATTATTGTTTCTTCTGTAAATAGTCAACAAATGTTATTTGTTATTTTTTAGATATTTCACTTATTTATTTCTAAACCATATAAAATATTTAGGATTTACTTTACTTGTTTTGAATTTTATTTTTATCATGTCTATTTCATCTTTATTTTGATAAGAATAAGTTCTGTATTTTTAGTTAACTTTCATCAAGATGTTTTTGCCACATTTCCCCACAGAATTTCTGAATTTTATAAATATAAGCTATTACTCAATTTAGCCCTGGAATAGTTTCACTTTACATGAATTATTTTGTAAGGAATTGTTTTATATTTTAACATTTAAACAATCATATTAGTAATAGAAGTCAGACTTAACACTCTGTTTTCCAGGTTTATCACTTCAATTTTTTAAAATAAAATTTCCTATTTGTGGTAATTTTTTTTTTGAATTTTTGGTTGGCTAGAGTATTTCTTTAAGTAAGTAATACATTTCCAACAAAGTACATATGTAGAAAAACTGCTGGATATCTGATAATTTTCCACTGAATTTCAGCATGAATTAGTTGCTTACCTAGATATGAATGTTTATGTTCACTATTATTTTTCCCTCAGAAATCCTAGGAGATCATTCATTTCTTTAAGTTTACAAAGAAAAACTTGGTTTCTGCTTACGTGTTTTGATGTCAATGTTTTTCGTTGAAACTTCCATGTCATTTTTTAAAATTCTGTCTTGACCCCAAAAGTATATATACCTGCTATGTACCCATAAAAATTTTACATAAAAATATAAATAAATTTTACATTAAAAATAGAAATATTTTCTTGAAAAGCAAATACTTAACCTTGTTATGTTCAGATATCTGGAAAATTTATTTATAATATTTGGTGATCTCTTTTAATTTACAGATACCACCCCCCAATAAAAATTTAAACAACAAAAATACCTTCCTTATAAGCCCTGACATACAGAGTTGAAAGGAATCAGAAACTATGAGTAAATGGTTGAGAAGTACATAATAAGCTTCTTGATTTTAGACATTACTCAGAAGAACAAAACCCAAGTTCACACCCTATAACAGAGTCAATAAGCCCGGAGATGCCAAATGTATCAAAGGAAGGTCAGTTAATAGAGATATATATCAAACAAAGACCAACTAACACCTCTTTAGTATCTTTCAGAATGTTATCAAACATGTAATATAACTCTTTTCTCCATTTCCCACTGTTGATCATTCTGATTACAATTCTGTGTTAAGAAATGCCTCCAACGGGAAAAATTTTTTTACAATACACCCATCTGACAAAGTATTACTATCCAGAATATACAAAGAACTCTAATAAATTTACAACAAAAAAAAAATGACCCCATCAAAAAGTGGGCAAAGTATATAAACAGACACTTCTCAAAAGAAAACATTATGCAGCCAACAAACATATGAAAAAAGCTCATTATCATTGGTTATTAGAGAAATGCAAATCAAAACCACATTGAGATACCATTGCATGCCAGTTAGAATTGGGATCATTAAAACATCAGGAAACATTTCCAAAGGATTATAAATCGTTTTACTATAAGAACACATGCACACGAATGTTCATTGCAGCACAGTTTACGATAGCAAAGACCTGGAACCAACCCAAATGCCCATCAATGATAGACTGGACAGGGAAAATGTGGTACATATACACCATGGAATACTATGCAGCCATCAAAAACAATGATTTCATGTCCTTTGTAGGGACATGGATGAACCTGGAAACCATCATTCTCAGCAAACTGACACAAGAGCAGAAAATCAAACACTGCATGTTCTCATAGGTGGGTGTTGAACAATGAGAACACATGGACACAGGGAGGGAAGCACTACACACTGGGGTCTGTTGGGGGGAAATGGGGGAGGGACGAGGGGGTGGGGAGTTGAGGAGAGATAGCATGGGGAGAAATGAAGATATAGGTGAAAGGCAGGAAGGCAACAAATCACACTGCTATGTGTGTACCTATGCAACAATCTTGCATGTTCTTCACATGTACCCCAAAACCTAAAATGCAATAAAAAAATAAAAGTTAAAAACAAATAAAAAAAACATCAGGAAACAACAGATGCGGGAGAGGATGTGGAGAAATAGGAACACCTTTACACTGTTGGTGGTAGTGTAAATTAGTGTAACCATTGTGGAAGACAATGTGGTGATTTCTCAAGGATCTACAACTAGAAATACCATTTGACCCAGAAATCCTATTACTGGGTATATACTCAAAGGATTATAATCATCCTATTATAAAGACACATGCACACATATGTTTAATGCAACACTGTTCACAATAGCAAAGACTTGGAACCAACCCAAATGCCCATCTATGATAGACTGGATAAAGAAAATATAGCACATATACACCATGGAATACTATGCAGCCATAAAAAAGAATGAGTTCATGTCCTCTGCAGGGAATAGACAAAGCTGGAAAGCATTATTCTCAGCAAACTGACATAAGAACAGAAAACCAAACACTGCATGTTCTCACTCATAAGTGGGCATTGAGCAATAAGAACACATGGACACAGCGAGAGGAACATCACACACTAGGGCCTGTTGGGGGTTGGGGGGGGTAGGTGCGGGACAGCAGGGGGTTAGGGGATAGGGGAGGGATAGCATTAGGAAAAATATCTAATGCAGGTGACTGGGTGATGGATGCAACAAACCAAATTGATCTCCACATGTGCTCCAGAACTTAAAAGTATAATAATTAAAAAAAAGAAAGAAATGCATCAAATGTGTTGCTTAGTAAAAAGCTTACTAAATTACAATGAAACAGCAACCATTATTAAAAGCAAGATTTGTATATTCAATAATTGTATTTCTTTAAGTTTCCAATTTTAAGAAAGACTTTCCAGAGAAATTCCGAGTCAAATAACTTTAAATGACACTATTTATGGTGAATCTATGAAGTTGAGCACTTATATTGTTTATATTTTGAAATATCTACTTAGGCTTATGAAAAAGTGTTAAAAATACATTCAAACTTCCTTGTGGGGTTGATCAAAAGTCATCTAGAGCTGTACAAATGCTAAGGAAATAATGTTAACTACGATCTGAAGATAAACATAAGAAGCACAGGTTGCTTGCTCCCTGGCCTGGAATGTTTCAGAATTTTATTTTACCTCTCTTTAGTAAGGCATCAAAATCTGGAGATGAGAAACAAGAACAGAAAATTTATCTCCATGACATTTTGTCTGCAGTACCAATCATGTGCAAGTATTCCTCATTTCTCTAAGTTCATGGAATTTATCCCCAAAAATGCTATGACTTCATAAGCATTGTGATACTAACAGACTGTCATTTCACAGTCATCATTTCCACATTTGAAGTATGACACCTGTTTCTCAACAGCAGGGCAATTATACCCTATTAAATAAGATATATTTTTAAATATAACATAGCTAATATGGCCTTGGGTGCAGAGTTGTTTTGCCCATTTATATTCTGGCAGAAAGGCAGACTCATTGGTAATGAGCCTATGTAAAATATTTTTTTTAAAAGTTGTGAAAACACTCAATATAATATCTGGCCATCATCCCAGATACTCATGTTTCTAAAGTCAATTGCTATCATTCAAATTTACTGTATAATAATTCTAGATTCCACCATTGAGACTATTAATAAATTGACTTATTTTTAAATATTACTAGAATTTGAAAAATTCAGATTTAGAGTCCTTAGTTAAATGAGTTGTGATGTCTCTGCTTAACCTATTGCAAAAAGTACTGATTTAAATATCAGTTTGTAGAGTCGTCATCTGTAAATTCCCCTGAGGGTGTGTTAAGCTTGTGAGAAGCTGCAAGACATAATCTATTAAGATCACTTACATAATGCTTGTATTATTTCTATGCTAGATAACAAATTACCACAAACCTTAGTGACTTAAAACGACACATATTTATTATCTCACAGTTTCTGTGGACCAAGAGTCTAAGTATAACTGATCTGTATCTAATGGCTCCTGTGCTTGTGAAGGCTGGAATCAAAGTGCCAGCCAGGCTGAGATTTCATTACAGGCTCAACTGGGGAAAGATCTGTTTCCCAGTTCCCTCTGGATATTTGTAGAATTTATTTCCTTGTGGCTATTTATAGGATTTATGCAAGCTTGCTTCTTCAAAGCCAGCAAAGAGTGGGGAAAGACAGAAAGAGAGAAAGAGTGAAAACTCTAGCAAGATAAGCACTATATGTATTCAAGCATACTTAATCACACCTCTGCCATTACCTTTGCCACAATCTTCTGTCTATAAACAAGTCAAAGGACCCAACCACATGCAAGGGGAAGGCATTACAAAAAGTATGGCTACTGGAAGGTAGGACTCGTGGACCACCTGAAAGGCTGTCCTCCATAGTGCTCAAGTGAGAAATTATTCTGAGCATTTTACTTCTTTGCTGTCTAAACTGAAGTATCTCTGCTTTGCCATATGATTCTTTTAACAAAATTAGAGAGATCAGCAGGAACAGCATATTATTTAAAGAATTTGTTCTGGTTTGCATAATTATGACCTAGTAACTTGAGAATTATAGATACAGCAGCAGTTCTCTGAACAAAGTGGCAAAGAAAATAGTACATAATGAAATAGAAATGTCCTTCACCGCTTATCACAGAGTTTGATAATTTTATGCCACAGGAAATTAATTGGTTGATTGATAATTAAATATATTAAATAAATCGCAAATTTAATTCAGTGTAATTATTAATTGTTCTTGGAGGTAAGCACATATCTTTCCTTCATTATCAGATTATTTCTGTATTTTATAAATTAATTTAAAGCAAACCGTGTTGTTAATGCCAGCATAAAACAATTTATAAGACTCTTGATTAATTTTGAAATATTAGAGGTAATCAACAAGTAATATAGGTTACACTTAATGGAAGTAATAATAACATATCTGACACTAAACTTATCTGACTAATAACATAGCTGACCACTAAACTTCAAATTTTAGGGAAAATTTGAAGTTAATTAAGCTTTTACGAGAAAATTAACTCAAATCTCATGTACATTTAACGTTATGCTTTTATTGTATTTCATTGTGGGACAAAAATCAAGGAGAAATAATGTAGTTGTCTTTTAAACAAAAATGAATAAAGTGATCTAATGTGTCTAAGGATTTATTTTGATTTGAAATATTCAGTGACTTAGGTCTGTATCTTATTGTTTTACACATGATTAGTATTAAACATTTTGAAAGAGTTTTATAAGCTTTTACTGAAACTTTGTTACTACCCTTTTTATGATTAATAATTGCTAGCAGCTAGACTGAAATTATTAGCATTTCTCTGCTTCATATCATAAAAATAGGAATTAGTCTATACCACGACACAGCTGGATTTCCTGAGGCAAAGCTTGGCTAGATGGTGCTAAATTTGCTGAAAACAGCAAGCACAATAAGAAAGCCTTAAGTTCCTTCTCTCTTATAGTCTCCCTCTAGTACTCTTTTTCATTAGAACATAATGGAAAATCATATGACAAGGAAAAACGTGATTTTCTAGCCCCAGCTTCACAAACTGAGTATAAAGATAATAGAGGATTATGTGGCCACACTCCTCAGACCAGCAGTTGTGAGTGTTATGAGCAGTCTTATCTGTAGTTCCTTCAGAGCTGAACTTGGCTGCTGAAAGCTCCTTCATTCAAGAACATGGCCATTGCTGGACAGCTCATAACTAATGACTGTTCACTGGCTTATAAAGGCCTCACCATTTCGGCTGACTATCAGACAACTGTGTTGAGCGCTGTACAACCTAGAACTCCACAGGGCACTAAGCGGAGTTTCATTATTTCTGTGTTACAATTATTGCAACTCAACTTCTCCCTTGTACCAGTCCTGCCTCCCACCCTTCCTTCTGTCAGTGTTTCTAATATAACCTGCTTGTTACATTCAGTCTCAATGTCTGCTTCAGGAGCACCCAACTGAGGGAAGGTGGGTGTACCACCGAGACAATGGCTTGGTCAGCAGTGAAGGCCACCTCTTTGGCTAGTATCCCAACTAAATATATCCAAAGTTTCATATGACAGTAACAAATTTATACTTTCAGCAAACAATTTCTGCTAATAATTATTCTTTGAACACATTAAGACATACCCTCTCCTCCTAAGTGGGGAGACCCAAAGTCCCAGGTCACTTCACTCATTGTTAGATGATAGTCACAGAGCATGTGTCTGGAAGGTGTGAATGATTCCCCAAATTCAGTAGCAGTCCCACCTAAATGTTCTAAAACTAAACACAAAATTATAATGTTAACCACTAGAACAACTCTGTTTACGATACTAAATGGCAAAAGGGGAGGAAAGAAATATCATATTCATGAATTAGAACAAAAGTACACACATAATAACAGAAGAAACTATTCATAACCGATACTGCCTTTATTCCTGTATCTAATCATGAGTCTATAACTGAGATGAATAATTTCAATTTCTACTTCCCACTTCCATCTGCACTACCTATTCTATGATTTCTTTACCTCGGTGGAGACCTCAGCTTTTCCTGAGTCACTCCATAAGATTCTTTATCTTTTAGAGTGACTCAAATCTTCATTTCTGAATGGCCTGACTCCAAAATGATTGTGCCTTTAATGATTGCTACAATACAAGAAGTGGCAAAAGGCACCCACCGCAGAGAATACTTAGGTCCTCTATTCTATTTCACATTATTTAACAGCAGCCCAATTTCTCCTTGGTAATTAGGATCAATCACCTCCACCATTATATTAACCCTCTCCTTTATATATTGGCTCAATGTCATGAGGAAAAGCAAATGGCTAGGAAGCAGTCTCAACTTCCAATTCAGTGCAATGACTGTTGGGTTCCTTGATGAAAATACTATTCTCTTGGCAAGTAGGACCTGCAAATCAGCAGCTTTCAAAGCTATGAAACATAAACCAAAAAATTCTGTGAATGGGTTGTTAGGGAAATTAATGAGGGTCAACCTTTCCATTTCCCTTTCTTGATTTCCAGAACCTCATATTCTGGCTATGGCAGAAATAAATTGGTCACTTTTAAGGTAAGAAAAAATCTTCTCTGTAGACTCATAAAGCCCCATCTGCTAGTTACTCTCTTTACCATTTTTGTAGCTGCTGAGGTGCCTACACAGACACGAAGACATCTTCAGAAAGCAATCTGAAAACGAGTGCTCTAGGAAATTTGTAAATTGCACTGCATATGACAGAAACCATTGTTTCAAAGTACTGTTTCCCAACTTGTGTCATAATGATGTTTTAAATGACTACTCCACTAAACTACCAGTCCAGCCAGCAAAACAGTAATGTAATTAGCATAGTTTGAACCCCAACTTTATAAGGCAGAATATAGAAGAATGGGTCTAAAGCCAAGAAACAATAGCATATTGACCAGCAAAACACCCCTGCAGGAAGGATCCGTGCATACCTTACATGTCTGTTGATTTTAACTAGAGTTTGAATTTATTCTAAAGTGTTATGATATTAGAAAGTTTCAAGTAGAGCAATGACACAATTTGGTTTCCCTTTTGAAATGCTACTTGAGCTACTCTGTGGAGAAGAGCTGCTCACTTTGGATGTGTTAGATAAGATGGAGAAAGTTAAAGATATTGTGAGGCTGTTATTTGCTGTGATGATTAATATTGAGTCTCAACTTGATTGGACTGAAGGATGCAAAGCATTAATCCTAGGTATGTCTGTAAGGGTGTTGCCAAAGGAGATGAACATTTGAGTCAGTGGACTTGGAGAGGCACTCACCCTCAATCTGGTTGAGCACCATCTAACCAGCTGCCAGTGTGGCTGGAATAAATCAGGCAGAAGAAAGTTGAATGAGCAGACTTCCTGTCTTTCAGTCTTCATCTTTCTTTCTGCTGGATGCTTCCTGCCCTTGAATATCAGACTCCAAGTTCTTCAGCTACTGGACTCTTGGACTTACACCAGTGATTTGCCAGGGACTGTCAGGCCTTCAGCCACAGACTAAAGTCTTCACTGTCGGCTTCCCTACTTTTGAAGTTTTGGGACTCAGGCTGGCTTCCTTGTTCCTCAACTCGCAGCTGGCCTATTGCGGGACTTCACTTTGTGATCGTGTGAGTCATACTGCTTAATAAACTCCCCTCCATATATACATTTATCCCATTAGTTCTGTCCCTCTAGTGAATCCTGACTAACACATTAGCCATCCAAGAGAAGATTATGAGTAGGCAGTAGGGTGACCTAGTGCTCAGTGAAGTGGCCTGCATTACTCATATAAATTTGTAAGTCATCAACTTATTAAGACTAAATACATAATATTATTTAAGCCAGAGAATGGTTAAGATGACCCAAGGAAGTGTAGCAAGACAAACTGAATGACATAAAGCTTAGGTTCTGGAGCTTTCCAGTATTTTTAAGTCCAGTAGGAATATACGCTTACGTAAAGACTCTGGAGGCGAATTGCTCTAGAACATTGCTTTCAAATACTAATTTTTAAAAATTTCCCAACACAAAATCTGGTAAGAATAGATTATCTCTGGATTAAACTGTGGGCAGTGGGCTCAGTTGTGGCTTCAGTGTCCAGTCTATGTGACACTTCTCAATGTTAGCTGTGGCTCTGAGGCACTCATGTAGACTCACAGCCATCTGCAGAAAACAGTTTTAAAAATCTTGTTCTAGGCCAGGCGCAGTGGCTCACGCCTGTAATCCCAGCACTTTGGGAGGCCGACGGGGGCAGATCACGAGGTCCAGAGATCCAGACCATCCTGGCCAACATGGTGAAACCCCCATCTCTACTAAAAATACAAAAATTAGCCAGGCATTGTGGCATATGCCTCTGGTCCCAGCTACTCGGGAGGCTGAGGCAGAAGAATCACTTGAACACAGGAGGCGGAGGTTGCAGTGAACTGAGATTGCACCACTGCACTCCAACCTGGCGACACAGCAAGACTCTGTCTAAAAAAATAAAATAAAATAAAAATAAAAAATCTTGTTCTAACAGGCAACTAAAAGTTAAGTTTGATCCCCTGTGTAGAATGGACACCTGCCACCAACAATGTGGATGTTGAGGCCCAATAATCATTACTGAGTTAATTAACACTTCTGAAATATCTGTATAAGTGGGAGGCTCAAATTTATTCACGTTAAGGGTCTTTTACCTGCTCTGCCCAACTTTTCTCCCTGAATTATTCCAAACGAGTACACTGTCAGGGCTCTGCTAAGAAGCAAAATCTTAGGAATTTTCTTCTAATTATCAATGAAACAGCATATCAAAATTATAGGCTATAGAGAGTTTTTTTAATCTGTAGCATATTTTGACAAATTCTATTGATCATCATAAAATACCTTTTCCTGAGAGCCTCTCCAAAGGCATTAAGCATGTCTGAAGCAGTGAAAGTACTGCTTTTCAAAGTATCTGAAAATATCAGGATTTGGTATTTTCAAAAACTCCACTGATGATTCTGGAGATCAGCCACATTTGGGACCATTTGTATGTCACTAAGAGGAATCTTAATGATAGTAAATTTATAGCAGTTCCTCACAGCTGAATTATCTGGTAAATAAAGGGTTTTGGCATATGGTCATAACAAAGAAAATGTCACGATTATTTTACAGTGTGAAATTTTGTACCAGAGAAACAACTGAAGAGAAGACGATTTAATTAATAATAATGTTTAACTAACTGATTATCACCACATCCAGAAAAACGCCTACTGCACTTAGTAGATGTGTCAGTCTTCATATAGAGCAGCTTGGTTGTCTGTGATGACTGCCCACCTGACAAGCCATCCACTATGAACTTTAGAATATTTTACTGACACCCTTTGCTGGAGGCATCCAGGACCCAGAAGACTATATGACATCTGGACATCAGAGTGGTAAACTGTCAAGGGCTTTCAGTTTGGTCACTGTGACGTGATCCTTTTCATGATCCATGCCATTTCCCTTTTATTGCCCAGACAATTCAGCTGCAAGGTTTTGTAATGAACAAACTGTCATTAACATCTTTGTTATGGAAATTTAAAGAACAAAGATATTTGTTAAGTGGTATTTAGATGCAATTTCCCCGCAGTTGGCAATTCCACTAGATAAATAAATATGTTCTACAAACAAGTGGTGGATGTATATGCATTTTTTATTTCTAAATAAAACAGGTGTTAAGCACTTAATCATATTTTAACCACGAGTAAGTTTATGCTTTCTGGGAGAATACAGTTTATAGAATCTTGTCTATTACTTTGATTGTTTATGAATATAAGAATTATAATGAAGGTCTTTATAAACTAATACCTTTTGTAGAATAGTTGGTACCCCTTTCAAATTCTTATGGAATAAGAGATTTTGCAATACCTCCTAGAGTCACATGCAGTCAGTGAAGGATCAGAGTCACAACAGAAAACATTATAGGTATAGAGCACATATTTGAAACAACCCCCCACATCTTACAAAATATTAATGTCCCATACTCAAAAACTGCTGTGGAATGGTGAGAAATATTTAGAATATGAAGAACTGTGGGTCTTATTCATGCCAACACAGAATCAAACACAGCAGGTTAACTCTTTCCCCTTCCTCTCTTTTGGGACAGATGCCTTTAGGAATAGTAAATCAGGAATTTGACTGTAAAATAACAACAATAATACAATAACAACAAAATAACCACCAATAGTGGCATTCATCATTGCAGAACTTTATAGATTCTTATTAAGCAGAAGCTACAGTGATCATGTTGATTGTATGAATGAACATGATCATTGTAGCTTCTGCTTAATAAGAATCTATAAAATATTAGGCAGAGTGTTAACATTTTACATGCTCTTTAAATTTTAATTACATATAATCATCTCAATGGTTCCGTAAAGTAGGTATTTTCATCCCTATTTAACAAACGAAACGGGGAAAATATGTAGTTTGCCTAAGGTAATGCAGCTAGAAAGTGATGGAGTTAGGATCCTAACCCAAGCTTTTCTTAAACTGTATTAGACTTGAAGATGACTTTGGTTCGGCTGGTATAGCACTGCGATGGGCTTTTATTTGCATATGTTTAAGGCACTAATTTTCCTGTCTTTGTGTTCCACTGCTCCTCCTTGACTGCTTTGTTTCCTGCTAAGTGCACATTTCATAGTGTTCATTTTCATTCATTTGGTCATTTTTTTGCTCATATGTTAACTATATGTCTCCAAATTATTTCTCAGTAAGGATTAAAATGTGCATCTTAATTTATCATAATCTACTTCAGAATATATAACTGCAGAACCATTCCCTCCTCTATTCTATGTGCTATTATTGTTACATATATAACATCTATTTATAAGTCCAGGCGGGGTGCAGTGACTTATGTCTATATTCCAGCACTTCGGGAGGTCAAGGTAGGAGGATCGCTTATGGCCAAAAGTTCAAGACCATCCTGGGCAACATAGTGATACTATGATACACGGTGATTAAAAATTTCCCAACATAAAATCTGGTAAGAATAGATTATTTCTGGATTAAGTTATGCTCAGTGGGCTCAGTTGGCTCAGTTGTGGCTTCAGTGTCCCATCTATGTGAAACTTCTCAATGTTAACTGTGGCTCTGAGCCACTCATGTACACTTGCAGCCATCTGCAGAAAACAGTTTGAAAATTCTCATCTTAACTAAAAGTGTTTCTCTGCAAAAGTAAAAAAGTAAGCTGGGCATGGTGACACATATCTGTAGTCCCAGCATCTAGGGAGGTTGATGCAGAAGGATTGATTAAGCCCAGGAGTTCTAGGTTGTAATGAGCTGATATTGCACTACAGAATGAGGCCTTGTCTCAAAATAAATAAATAAGTCAGTCCAGTAACACATTGCCATAATTATTGTTTTATGCAAACTCATGTTTTTAAAGTAGTTTAAAGAAAAAAAATAAATAATACATGTATACAGTTTTTATATTTGCATCCAAGTTTACTATTGTGGGTATTCTTCATTTCCCTCTGCATGTTTTAGTCACCAACTGGAATTGTTCCCTTTCAATCTGAAGATCTTTAGTACATTTTTTAAGGTGTGTCCCTAGTAACAGATTCTTCTAGTTCTGTTTTTCTGGTAATATCTTCATTTGCCTTCATTAAAAAAAAATTATGGAGGTGTATTTTGCTTATCATATAATTCAGTCATTACAATTGCACAACTTAAAGTATTTTATGGTAAATCTAGATTGTTATGCAACTATTACCATAAAACAATTTTGAACATTCTCATCACCCCAATAAGATCTATTGTGTCCCTTAATTACCTCACTTCTCAACCCAAGCTAAACACTAATCCACTCTCCATCTCCATAGAAATTCATCTCCACATTTTATAAAAATGGTATTGTACAATGGTCCTCCTATGTGGGTCTCCTTCCCCAGGCACAATGCTTGTGTGGTTTCTCTGTGTTGTACACACAGCAGTCATTTGTTTTGCACTTTGCTGAGCATTAGTACTGCAGAGATACGCCACGCTCTGTCCATCAGCCCACCAGTCAATGACAGCTAGGATTGGGATCCCGGGTCACCATGAACAACGCTATTGAGAACATTTATATCCAAATCTTTATGTGGATGTATATTTTAATTTCTCCTGACTAAACATATCCAAGAGTGACACTACTGGGTTACATAATAAATTTATTTTTAGCTTTCTATGAAAAATGTCAAACAAATTTCTAAAGTGTTCATGTCTGTCCACTTTTCTGCCAGAAGTGCATGAGAATTTTCACTTCTCCATGTCTCCACAAATAGTTGTGATAACTTTGTTTTTTAATTAACGTCATTCAAGCGGGTACAAAATAGTAGTCTGGTATGGTTCCCATTTGCACTTTCCCAATGACAAATAAAGATCAGCACCTTTTCAAAGCCCATTAGCTACTCATCTATCTGCTTTGGTGATATGTCTATACAAATCCACTGCCCATTTTTTGATTGGGCTGTTTTGTATTTTGAAATTTCTTGAAACTTACTTTGAGGTGTAAGTTTCTTTGTATATTCTGAATGTGAATATTTTATCAAATATGAATTTCACAAATATTTTTCCCAGTCTATTCCTAAATTTTTATTAGCAGTGTCTTTTGAACACAAAAGTATTGAATTTTGATAAGATTCAATGTATTTATTTTTATGGCCCATGCTTTTAGATAAAGGGTTGAAGATTTTCTCCTATAGTATCTTTTAAAAGTAATATCATTTACTTTTAAGTCTATGATTCATTCTGACTTAATTTTTCTATAAGGTTTTTTTCATATAGATATCCAATCGTTCCGTCACCCTTTATTAAATTGGTATCATTACTGAAGGACATTTTTGCTGAGCAGTGAGGTCTTGATTGACAGATTGCCTGAGTTTATTTAGGCTGCTATAACAAAAATATCAGAGTGGTACAAACATGGCAGTAATAACCTTGCATGCTCTTCACATGTACCCCAAAACTTAAAGTGCAATAAAAAATTAAATTAAAAAAATATATCAGAGTGGAAAACAACAACAATAAATACTTAGTTCTTACAATTCTGGAGGCTGATAAGTCTAAGGTAAAAACACTGGCATATTTGGTGTCTGGTGAGGGCTCACTAGCTGGTTCATAAACAACCCTCATCTTCTCACTGTGTCATCACATGGCAGTAGGGCTGAAAGAGCTCTCTAGGGCCTGTTTATATATATATATTATATATATATATATATAATATATATATATAAATAAATATATATATATTTATATTTTTGGAGACAGGATCTCACTCTGTTACCCAGGCTGGAGTGCAGTGGCATGATGTCAGCTCACTGCAACCTCTGCCTCCTAGGTTCAAGCAACTCACCTGCCTCAGGCTCCAGAGTAGCTAAGACTACAAGCACATGCCACCAGGTCCAGATGATTTTTGTATTTTTAGGAGAGGGTTTCACAATGTGGTCAGGATGGTCTCAATCTCTTGACCTCATGATCTGCCTGCTGGCCTCAGGCTCCCAAAATGTTGGGATTACAGGCATGAGCCACCTTGCTGGCCTGGGGTCTCCTTTATAAGGGCACTAATCCCATTTAGAAAGATTCTACCCTTATGACGTAATCACCTCCTAAAGACTCCACTTCCATCAGCACATCATAAAGCTTATCCATCATGATCAAGTCGGCTTTATCCCTGGAATTCAAGGCTGGTTCAACATATGCAAATCTGTAAGCATAATCCATCACATAACAGAACCAAAGACAAAAACCACATGACTATCTCAACAGAAGCCGAAAAGGACTTCCACAAAATTCAACAGCCCTTTATGCTGAAAACTCTTAATAAACTAGGTATTGATGGGTCATATCTCAAAATAATAAGAGCTATTTATGACAAACCCACAGCCTATATCATACTGAATGGGCAAAAACTGGAAGCATTCCCTTTGAAAACTGGCAGAAGACAAGGATGCCCTCTCTTACCACTCCTATTCAACATAGTATTGGAAGTTCTGGCAAGGGCCATCAGGCAAAACAAAGAAAGTGTATTCAAATAGGAAGAGAGGATGTCACATTGTCCTTGTTTGCAGATGACATGATTGTATATTTAGAAAACCACATCTTCTCAGTCCAAAATCTCCTTAAGCTGATAAGCAGCTTTAGCAAAGTCTCAGAATACAAAATCAATGTGCAAAAATCGCAAGCATTCCTATACACCAGTAAGAAACAAACAGCCAAATCATGAGTGAACTCCCATTCACAATTGCTAGAAAGAGAATAAAATACCTAGGAATACAACTAAAAAGGGATGTGAAAGGCCTCTTCAAGGAGAACTACAAACCACTGCTCAATGAAATAAGAGAGGACACAAACAGATGGAAGAACATTCCATGCTCATGGTTAGGAAGAATCAATATCATGAAAATGGCCATACTGACCAAAGTAATTTATAGATTCAATGCTATCCCCATCAAGCTACCAAGGACTTTCTTCACAGAATTGGAAAAAAACACCTTAAACTTCATATGGAACCAAAAAAGAACCCAAATAGCCAAGACAATCCTAAGGGGAAAAGAAAGAAAAAATAATAATAAAAAGCTAGAGGCATCATGCTACCTGACTTCAAACTATATTACAAGGCTTCTGTAATTAAAACAGCATGGTACTGGTACCAAAACAGAGAAATAGACCGGTGGAATAGAATAGAGGCCTCAGAAAAAATGCCACACAACTACAACCATCTGATCTTTGACAAACCTGACAAAAACAAGCAATGGGGAAAGGATTCCCTATTTAATAAATGGTGTTGGGAAAACTGGCTAGCCATGTACAGAAAGGTGAAACTCGTTCACATCCTTACACTTTTTACAAAAAATAACTCTAGATGGATTTAAACACGAGATCTAACACCATAAAAAGTTTAGAAGAAAACCTAGGCAATACTATTCAGGACATAGGGATGGGCAAAGACTTCATGACTAAAACACCAAAAGAAATAGCACCAAAGGCCAAAATAGACAAATGGGATCTAATTAAACTAAAGAGCTTCTGCACAGCAAAAGAAACTATCAATAGAGTGAACTGGCAACCAACACAATGAAAAAGAATTGTTGCAATTTACCCACCTGACAAAAGGCTAATATCCAGAATCTGCAGAGAATTTATAAAATTTACAAGAAGAAAACAAACAATCCCATCAAAAAGTGGGCAAAGGATATGAACAGGCACTTTTCAAAAGGAGACATTTATGCAGCCAACAAACATGAAAAAAAGCTCATCATCACTGGTATTAGAGAGAGGCAAATCAAAACCACATTGACATACTACCTCAAGCCAGTTAGAATGGCAATCATTAAAATACCAGGAGACAACAGATGCTGGAAAGGATGTGGAGAAATAGGAACACTTTTACACTGTTGTGCGAGTGTAAATCAATTCAACCATTGTGGAAGACAGTGTGGTGATTCCTCAAGGATCTACAGCTAGATATACCATTTGACCCAGCAATCCCATTGCTGGGTATATACTCAAAGGATTATAAATCATTCTATTATAAAGACACATGCACATGTATGTTTACTGCAGCACTGTTCACAATAGCAAAGACTTGGAACCAATTCAAATGCCCATAGACTGGATATGGAAAACATGGCACATATACACCATTGAATACTATGCAGTCATAAAAAAGGATGAGTTCATGTCCTTTGCAGGGACATGTATTCTCAACAAACTAACAAAAGAGCAGGAAACCAAACATCATGTTCTCATTCATAAGTGGGTGTTGAACAATGATAACACATGGATACAGGGAGGGAAACATCACACCCTTGGCTCATGGTCCCCTTTCTCCATCTTTGAAGCCAAAACTATCAAGTAACTTTTTCTGAGACCACATTGTTCTAACCTTCATTTCTGTCATCTTTTCCACTTTTAAGGGCCCTTGTGATTCTATGAGCTCACTGTTTATATCGTTTTTATCCAAGATAATTCCACTATTTTAAGGCCAGTTGATGAACTTAATTTTGTTTGTACTTTTAGTTCTGTTTTGCCATGTAGCATTACACATGAGGGTCAAGGATTAGAACATGCACAGTAGGGGTGATCAAACATGCATGGATTTTTTTCTTTCAGCACTTTGATTATGTCATGTCACTGCCTTTTGGCCTCTATTGTTACTGACGAGAAGTCAGGCACTAATCATACTGATGCTCACCTGTATGCTGTAAGACTATTAAGGCTACTTTTTTTTTTTTTCTGCTTTCAAGGTTTTCTCTTAGTCTTTGGATTTCAACAGAATGATTGTGATGTATCTAGGTGTACATGTATTTGTGTATAATCTACCTGGGTTTCTTAATGCTTATGGATATGTAAATTGATGCTTCCATGAACTTTGGAAAGTCTTAATTATTTCTCAAATATTTTTTCATTCTTATCTTAGTACACATGTGTTGGCAAATTGGATGTTATCTCATAGATCTCTGAGACTCTGTTTATTATTCTTTAAGTTTTCTTTTATTCCTTTTGACTGGATAATTTTACTGCTTTCTTTCCCCAAATCAAAGCTGCATTGAATTGCTCAAGCGAATATTTTCTTTTGGTTATTGCAATTTTAAAATCTGGCAGTTTCATTTTTTCTTTTACATAATATTTATCTACAACTTGTGAATCTCTGTTCATTTATTGTTATCTTGTTTTTCTTTAATCCTTTAAGCATGATTCTCTTATTTCTTTGAACATGTTTAAAACAGCCTTTTAAGCTCTTTTTCTACTAAATCTAACATTTTTAAATAAAACATTAAAATATAGTTTATATTGACTTTTTCTACTTTCTCATGACAGTGTGAAAACTATTTTTAATTGACTTTTTTTCTTTTTATATTGGTCACACTTTTCTGTTTTCATTTTTGTTTTGTATCTCTTCTTGGTTTTGTTGAAAACTAGATATTTTAAACATTATACTCTTGGAATTCCAGTTTCTAATCATTTCTCATAAAGATTGTTTTTGCTGTTTTTGTTTTCCTTTTTTGCTTTTTAGTATGTTTTCTTTTTTTGTTTTATAACTTGCCTGGATTAATCCTTTGACATTCTGTTTCCACTGTGGTGTGCAGGCACTAATACTATCTCTGCACAATTTATAGATATATTCTTGCTTTTATTTTTAGACTTGGCTTCTTACAGGTCACTGCTGTGCTTCCAATGTCATTCAATGACTGTATAGAGGGTATGCTCAACCCACACAGTGCAAGATTTACTCCTTCTGTTGATCTATATGTTGGTAGGAGAATACATTAAAAATTCAGACGATTTTTAAGTGTATCCTTTCAGTTCATGCTGGTATTTTGTGTGCACATCTGAAAAACTGGCCAGGAACTCCTTGTCTCAACCACAACCTCAAAATAAAGACTTTTTGGTTCTCCACGTGTACCCCTATCTGACATCATAACTTTGAGCAGGATTGTTCCTGCCTATTGGTCACCTATGCTCCAAATTAAGTCATGTACTTGCAATGATGGCAGTGAAAATAATGGATCTCACAGCCTGCCCTATGCAGGCAGGTGTTAAATGAAATGCTTTAGACAAATTAAATTTAACAGCATTTATATGAGCAAAGAAATGATCAATGAGTTTGATAGCACACTAAATCGGTAAAGGTCTAGAGAGTTCCACTCAGCAAAGTGGACGGGCAGTATTTATAGTAAGAAAAAGGAAGTGGCTCATTGTTCTATTCCCACTTATGAGTAAGAACATGCAGTGTTTGGTTTTCTATTCCTGTGTTTGTTTGCTGAGAATGATGGCTTCCAGCTTCATCCATGTTCCTGCAAAGGACATGATCTCTCTCTCTTTTTTTTTAATGGATGTAGAGTATTCCATGGGGTATATGTGCCACATTTTCCTTATCCAGTCTATCATTGATGAGCATTTGGGTTGATGAGAACAAATGGACACAGGGAGGGAAACAACACACACTTGGGCCTGTCAGGAAGTGGGAGGCATGGGGAGGTAGAGCATTAGGACAAATACCTAGTGCATGTGGGGCTTAAAACCTAGATGATGGGTTAATAGGTGCAGCAAACCACCATGGCACATGTGTACCTAAGTAAACTGTACATTTTGAGCTTATATCCCAAAACTTAAAGTAAAATTTTAAAAATTTGTTTTTAAAAAAAGGAAATAAAAAGGAAGTGGCATATAGAAGTAGCCTGGTTTGTCATAGCTTAGCATTTACTTTAGGTGAACATGTCTGACAATTTTGCAGCCTGTGATTGGCTGAAAGCTCAGCTGCTACAATTGACTAAGACTCAGTTGCTTATTACTCTCAAGTTAGGTTGTAGTATGTTTACCTATTAAGTTAGGCTACCATTCATTACAAATGGAGGCCACATTAAGCCAAAATGTAGTCAAACCATTTCCCCCTCTTTTAGGCAAACTCTCAATTTTGCAAGATTGACCAAAACCTTGGGCACTGATACCAGTTTCTGCCACTATCATAATTAACTTGTTTAATCTCACTATGAAATTCACAATTCACAATGTCAAATTAGTTAAATGATGTTTTATGCTTCATTCATGTTATTCTAATCATAATAAGATCATTTGATATTCAAAGGATTTCTGCACACAAGCATTTAGGATTCTTGAGGGGATACAATACATCAGGGAGTCTATTATGACTATTAGCTGGAAGATAATACCCAGAAACTCAAGTGCATCCCTTAACAAAAGACTTCATAACCCAAACTGAAAAAAAAAAGAATGATAATGTAGTAAATAAATATAGTTCAATAATATTTATGTCCAATTGATCAAACTCTTTGTTTGGGGCATGATGGCAATTAAGGACTATACTTTGCTGTAAAATGGCCTGAATTTAAAAGGTACCAATTTTTGGTCATTACCCTGGTAACACAAGGTATAATAACCTGGAGACCTACTAAGAGATGAAAATTAGAAAACTTTGGAAGGGTCAACCTTGTCATCCCGCATTCAGAATGCTTACAAGGCAGCTGTCACCTGCTCTCATAAACATATCATGTGTTTCTTTCCTGTGAGAAATTTCCTCAATGTATTTGGTGACAGTGTTTAGAGAAATAGCAGTAACAGTCACCTTTGAAATAAAACTTCTTGTAGTAGTAAAATCAAGGGAAAGGTAAGTGCAAATTCAAATTCAGTTTTGTTCAAAACCATAAACAAAACCCCAACGTGAGTTAGAAGATATCTAAAGCTGTGTGATGTTCCATTAAGTGATTTTGTTGAGCACACATGTTCTCATTCACCTTTTAGAGAGGGGCTTCTACCAGTCTAAACTCTGGCTGATCTGATTTGCTATAAAATCTAAGATTTTCCCCAATTTATAGATTAGCTTGAAATTCTATTGCAGCCATCACCTCACCTTCATGAAGAGTGAGCCCCAAAATCTCCATTGAAATCTTTACTTAGTGGACACTGACTTATCTTTTTCTATTTCATGGTTTATACTAATTTTGGGTTACTGACCACTTTCACCTCTGATTATGAGAGGTATTACTAAGACTTTCAGAGAAAGCCATTCAGAAGGCAGGCGTGAACCAGGTCAAATAGGAAGATCCAAGCCAGTGAGTAGGCATAAAAGAATAAGCAGACTCTCTGCAGACTCGATATACGCCCTCGGGAGCTGGAAAAGAGGGCCATCTAGTGGGGTTTGAACAGAGGTCAATTAAATTCATCCACAGGTAAGTCTTCATAGCTGTTGAACAAGATCTAGTGGGAACTTACTTTTTTGTGGTCTTTTTGTAGCAGACTGAAAGTGTCAATAGCCACATTTAGAGACCTTACTAGATTTAAATAAGTAACATTATACAACCAATTATGCATAATCTCATAGGTAATCTTCAAGTCTTGATTACATAATGTCTCAAAGATAATATACATTTTGCTGCCATCACTAGTACAGATTTTCTGTTTGATGGCAATTAGAATATTAATTGGAAAGGTAAAGGTACTATTTTCAGTGAATTTTAAAATACAATTAGCAATGATGTCTAGAATATCAAGGATAACTTTCCACTCTACTTTTGTAGATTCAGGGTGACTCTCATTGGGAACACAGAGAGGTAATGGCATACATTAGTAAAATTTTTCCTGATTTGGGGGCATTAACCCACAAACTCAACAAAGTCTCCAGTTTATTGTTAGAGCATAAGCCTTAGTTAAAGCCATGCACTGGTTATAGTCCCATGCATTTTCTTGTAAGGAAAGGGAGGGGATTAGAAAATAAAAAAAAGGGAAAGAAGGAATAAAGGTATGACTTCTATGGTGGAAGAGAAGACTTGATGTGTGATCTTGGGAAGCTGTCAATGCCTAGGATGTCATCTGCTTCTGAGGAAAAACTTTCCTGGTTGGTCTTACTTTAGGGTATCCAATAGGCATGCCATTTAGGAATCTGGAGGAGTTATTTTGAGATCAGAGATGCAGAACCAAGTCTCCAGGCCTTAAAGTTTTGCTGCAGAGAAGAACTTGATGTGGTCTCTTCAGAGTTCAGGAGCAGTCTTTATCTGGTGTTGTTTTCTAAAGACCTAATATCTGGGTTTTAGATCTGGTCATCATCAGTAGATGGGTCACAAAAATGTTATTTTACTTTGTGGAAATATGCTTTGGTGCAATGCATTAAAGCTTTGAACTACCGAATTATGGCAAAGTTTTCAAGCGTGGGAAACATGTATGGTTCTATGATTAGAGGTATAGGCCTTCCAGTAACTACTTCAGAAATGGTCAACCTATGTTTTCCAGTGAGAGTGGATCTGATTGCCATCAATCAGCAATATGTTTACCCAAAGCAAGTCAATCAATTCAGTTAACTCTGCTTAATGCCCTTGCATTTATAATAACTTATTTAACTATTTTACAACTTTTCCAGTGAAACAAGTAACTCCATCACTGGAGATTTTATGAGAAAAGTGTGTCCCACAAGGAAAAAACATTTTCTGATAACTTTTTAGCTACTATTATAGTATCAGCCTTTTAAATGGGAGGGCTTCTATGTAACCAGAAAACATGCATGAAAGATGGTAGTTGAATAAAATCCATCTGTAGGTATTCAAATAGCCCAGCAGGTACTGAAAATACGTCACCTGAGATTTTTGTTGTCTTACTAGAATTACAGGTTTGATAATCCAAACGTTGGTGATAAATTCTTTTAGTAAACTTTGAACAGTCCACCAATTTTTTCCATAATTTAGGTTATTTTATCTCTACCATGAGTCACTGAGTGCAGGGCATTTGTTAACAGAAAGTTTAAGAATTCAGAAAGGACAAAATAATCATTCCTGCTCTCCATGAATCCACGTTTAACATTAGAATTACGTCCTCATAAACGTCAATTTTTTTTTCTTCCATTTCAGGTGTATAGAACTGTTTCTTATAACGTTATTATAAGTAATTTGAATTGATGCATTCTTATGGATTTCATTCAAATTTCATAACTCAACAATTTCAGTAGTGGCTGACTTATGAAAACCTGTGAAATTATTTCTTAGGTATTTAATTAATTCTTATTCTGCTTGATGTTGGGTTAGCAATTTTATGGATAATCAGTTTCCTCTTTAGAGATCTAGAAATTCTTACTCAGTCTAATGACAAGACCTTAAAGTTATCAGACACTTACACTTGTTATCATTCCTTCCATGAATTTCTTTGAAGATAAAGCACTTTAGATTTATAGCTACTCAAGAAAGTATTAGAATAAGCAAATAAGCATCTGTTAATGACAACATTTAAAATAGCTATAATTTAAGATATGATGAGAGAGTATTATTATTATAATGATGCAACTGACCAGGAAGTTTGGTTAGTTCTGCAGCATACAACATTTTAAGGTAATCACCAGAATTATGACTGATGGTGTTACCCCAGAACTATTTCTTACACTTTCTGAAATACATATTAATAACACATCCAAACAAATATAATATGAAGGTTTAGCATTATTTATTAATAATGTTTCCTACATAATTTAATATATCAAATAAGCCCAATCAGTTTAATGTATCTCTTTTATAAGAAAATGCATCAAAGGGCTCATCTAAAAAAATCCTAAAGTTAATTTGAGGTCAAGAAAAATACCTAATTTAGAATTTGATTTTTGGAAAGTTTATCAAACATTTAAAACACCTGACAAAATAGAATCTCAGGTTACTGTGAACAGCAGTAATTAATTTAACCAAGGTCATGATAATTAAGTCTGAAAAAGGAAATAAATTTACACAGTTGAAGAAAACTTAGCTCTTTTAACAAAGAGGACTCAGTTTTTTTAAGTGAATAAAAATATAATAAAAACAACATAAAGCACAGGAAATTAACTTGGTAAAACATAAAATCTTTGTTTTCTAGGTCTATTATCTAGAAAGCAAACCTTTTACAATTTTCTATTAAGAGTAGACTAATACTCTAAGAAATCATGTTGTTTTAATAAAGAGAAGCAAATTCTACCTTTGCATCAGCATACTTTTAATATTAATGTTCATTTTTTAGAAAAATTTATAATTCCCACCTAATCTTAGCCAGCTTGATCACGCATAAAACTTCTTTCACAAGATTCATCTTCCACATACCTTCTACAACTTTCACATCCATTAAGTTTTTGTCCTATATGTTTTCTCTTCACATTTTGGAAAAATATGTCATTCTATTTTAGAATAAAAATTACTCATTTTTTCTTACCAAAACAAAACATCCTCATACTCTACAGCTTGTCCTTACTATGCACACATCTGAACTTCCTTGAATATTGGTGTACAGAGTTGTTTTCCTTATTTCACTTATAGTAATTTTAGGTACATATAGTAGTTAGAAATCAGATTTCTTAGTAACCTTACTTTCCAGTAAACACTAGGAAGCAAGCAATTGGGAACTCTCTGTCACAGCAACATCCTATACATTGCAAATATATGAATAATTATTTCTAGAAGCATGTGGTTTTTCGTAGTGCAGCTTGTCAGTGTGGAAAATAAAATATCTACTAATGGTTCCAAACATTTCTAATGTCTCTGTATTAAGGAACTGAAGATGAGGCAAAATTTCATCTCTATCCTCTTGTGTGTTTTTGGTTTGCTTGCTGGTTTGTTGGTTTGGGCTAGGACTGAGAGTTAACATCTCGTTTGTAAAGATTTCCCCCAGCCTCAGCTTTTCATTCCTGATAAGAACATTAAAGCCTTCTGATATTGAAAAGACATATTTACATGGAAATATTACATCTCTTTAACTCAATTATTTTTTAGCAATTATGTTTGGATTCCTTAAAAAAATAAGATACTAAGTCATCAGAAGACAAACACACATACATATCATACATACAGATATATGAACAAATAGAAACAGATCTTATAGCTTTCATTCTGTTTTAGCAATGTTCCAGTTACAGTAATGCAAGCTACTAATTTTTGTATATAGAGTTATCCAATGTCCCAGAAAGTAGCATCCCAGACTCTTTAAATTTGAAAAAACTAATTCTCAAATTGGACATACCTGACATCTCTAACTGGAGACAATCTAGTGATTTCTTGCAACCAGTTCAATCCTAGACCAATTCCAGTAAATATTGATCAAATAAAGTCAGAGAGCTCGAAACACAAATTTATAAAGCTCAAATCCAGGACAGAACTAACTCATTACCTCAGTTTCTGTGAGAAATAAATGGAAACAATGAGGCTTAATGAGTACCTGTAGGTCACTTCGTGCTCCTGGTAGTCACTGGAGTCCCACTTTGAATCCCACTTCTGACATCAATCTGCTAAAAAAAAAAACACAAAAAACCTTTATGTTTGTTGGTTTACAGTCTGTTTTGTCAGAAACTGGGATGTCAACCCCTGCTTTTTTCAGTTTTCGATTTGCTTCGTAAATTTTCCTCCATCGCTTTATTTTGAGCCTATGTGTATCTTTGCACATGAGATGACCCTCTTAAAGATAGCCTACCGATGGATCTTGGCTCTTTATTCAGCTTGCCATTTTGTGTCTTTTAATTGGGGCATTTAGCACATTTTCATTTAAGGTTAGTATTGTTATGGGTGGTTTTGATCCTGTCATCTTGATGCTAGATGGTTATTTTGTAATTTCCTAAGTGACAGAAGCAACAAAGGTAAAAGAGCCATCTTTCATTATTTATAAGAAGCCCATTCAACCACACCTGAGTTTGTGTTAATAAGGTAGTATTTGGAAATTCCCAAGATAATCACAGGTTGCAGAGACTTGGTTGCCAGATAAATCAACTACGTGACTAGATAATTTAAACTTTCAGTACCAACCAGGCCTTTGTGGAAAGGAGATGGACTAACAGTTGAGTCGATAACCAATAGCCAATAATTTAATCAATCAAGTATGCATACATAATAAAGCCTCCAAAATGCCCTAAAATAAAAGGGTTTGTGGAGCTTCTGGGTTACTAAGAACATAGAATATGCTGCACCCAGAGAGGGCATGGAAGCTCTGTGTTCCTTTCTTCATATGGATCTGTGTTTCTTTTCCATATGGCTATACCCTATGTTATATCCTTTTATAATATATGAGTAATAGAAAGTAAAACACTTTTCTGAGTTCTGTGAGCCATGCTAGCCAATGACTAAACCTGAAGAGTGGACTGTTAAAACCTCTGATTTATACCCATTCATTCAGAAACACAAGTAACAAACTGGACTTGTGATTGGCATCTGAAGTGGAGGGCAATCTTATAAGGCTGAAGCCTTAACCTGTGGGATCTGAGGTTACTCAAAAGAGATAATGACAAAGCTCAGTTAAACTGTAGGGCATCTGGTGCCATAAAATTATTCCATCTGAGGAAAAATACCTATGTATCTGTTCACAGAAATATCCTGCACTGAATATGAATATAGAAAAAAACAGTTTGTGGTTTTTTTCTATACAATCATAGTTATTAAAAATTGTTTAAATATTTTAATTATAAAATCATTAAATACATGAGATTATCAAAGAATAAAAACTACAATATCTGGCAAATATATGCAGATAAATATTTGATGACAATGATCACTCACTTATGGTTTAAGAAATGAATCTGAACAAATCAAGAGTATTAAAAAATCTCCTTGCCTAATATTTATGAAATACCTGCAAAAACATTAAGCATATTAACGATCACAGTCTCAGTTTAAACTTGTTCTAAAAATCCTAGCTAATATATTCAGTGACATAAAAGGAAAAAAATATTTAAAAATTTCAGAGAAGCATAAACTATCCTTATTTCAAAATAATACAACTCTTCACAAAGAGAATCCAGCAGCCTTAAAATAAAAATCTTTAGAATTTATGACAAATTTTATAACACACATTTGCTAGACATAAGGTCACTAGACAATAAAACATTTATACTGAAACCAATAGTATTCCTTTATGTCAACAACGATCAAAGAGAAACAATAATTTATTAAAGATAACATTTGTAATAGTAACAAAACTTGTTAGAAATCTAGAAATCTAGTAAAAAGTCTTAAGACTGGAGTGCTAGTGTTACAGGGGAAGAAAACAAAGAAGGAGCTTATAAAGAGATCCTCTTTCAAAATATGTCAGAATATGTACCTGAATACTCACCAGTTGTAGACAGAAAAAATAAAATGTGTTTCATATATACCACAGAAAACTATGCAGTCATAAAAAAATGAGATAATGTCTTTGCAGCAACACAGATGGAGCTAGAAGCCAAGATCCTTAGCAAACTAATGCAGAAACGGAAAACCAAATACCACGTGTTCTCACTTATAAGTGGGAGCTAAATAACGAGAACACATGGACACAAAGATGGGAACGAAAGACACTAGGGCCTACATAAGAGGGTTTAGGATAGGAAGAAGGAAAGGATCAAAAAAATACCAGTTGGGTACTATGCTTATTACCTGGGTGATAGAATAATGTGAACAACAAACCCCTAGGACACAAGTTACCCACAAGCAAACCTGAACATCTACCCCAGAACTTAAAAGTTAAAATAAATAAATGAATCTTATTTGAATCAGAAAAATATGTCACAACAGGTATACAAATCAGCAGAAAGATATCTGCTTATTAACAAAGCATGGAGAGTTATCATTGATAGAAACATAGAAAATTTATTCATGTTATTAATGAAAAAATCTGTTCCAAACATATAATGTTGTTAGGTTTAAAATCAAATTGTCGGAGGAGGATCCAAGATGGCCGAATAGTAACAGCTCTGGAGTGTAATTCCCAGAAAGAACAATACAGAGGGGAATCTATGAAAAAAGGCAGCAGCACATCAGGAACTTTTAAATAAAGCCCGACTTCCTAGGATGGAGCACCTGGGAAAAGAGGCAGTTATAAGCTCCGCTGCAGCAGACTTAAATGTGCCATCCCATCAGCTCTGCATGGAACAATGGAACTCCCAGCACAGCACTTGAGATCCTTTAAGGGACAGATTGTCTCCTTAAGCAGCTCCCTGACTGCCATATATGCAGAGACACCTCATAAAGGAGAGCTCAGGGTGACATCAGGCAGGTACCCTTCTGAGACAAAGATAACAGAAGAGGAAACCGGAAGCAACCCTTACTGTTCTGCAGGCCCTGAGGGTGATCCCAGGCAAGCAGGGTCTGGAGTGGACCTCCAGCAGTCCTACAGCAGAGAGGCCTGACTGTTAGAAGGAAAACTAAGAATCAACATCAACAAAAAGGATGTCCACTCAGACACCCCATCCAAAAGTCACCAACTACAAAGACCACAGGTAGATAAAGCCACTCAGATAGGAAAAACCAGCACAAAAAGGATGAAAACACCAAAAACCAAAATGCCTCTCCTCCTCCAAGGATGACAACTCCTCACAAGCTAGGGATCAAAGATGGACAGAGAATGAATCTGATGAATTGACAGAAACAAGCTTCAGAAGGTGGGTAATAACAAACTTCTCAGAGCTAAAAGAACACGTGCTAACCCAATGCAAAGAAACTAAGAACCATGAGAAAAGGTTTGATGAAATGCTAACTAGAATAACAGTTTAGAGAAGAATATAAATGACTTGATGCAGCTGAAAAGCACAGCACGAGAACTTTGGGAAGTATACACGTTTCAATAGCCAAATAGACCAAGCAGAAGAAAGGATATCAGAGAGTGAAGATCAACTCAATGAAATAAAATGAGAAGGCAAGATTAGAGAAAAAAGTGAAAAGAAATGAACAAAGCCTCCAAGAAATATGGGATTATGTGGAAAAACCTAATCTACGTTTGATAGATGTACCTGAAGGTGATGGAGAGAATGAATCCAAGCTGGAAAACACTCTTCAGGATATTATGCAGGAGAACTTCCCCAATATAGCAAGGCAGGCCAAGGTTCAAGTACAGGAAATGCAGAGAATACCACAAAGATATTCCTCAAGAGTAGCAGCCCCAAGGCACATAATCTTCATTCACCAGGGCTGAATGAAGGAAAAATTGCTTAGGGCAGCCAGAGAGAAAGGTTGGGTTACCCACAAAGGGAAGCCCATCAGACTCATAGGGGATCACTCAGCAGAAACCCTATAAGCCAGAAGAGAGTGGGGACCAATATTCAACATTCTTAAAGAAAAGGACTTCCAACCTAGAATTTCATATCCAGCCAAATAAAGCTTCATAGTGAAGGAGAAAGAAAATCCTTTATGGACAAGCAATTGCTGAGAGATTTTGTCACCACCAGGCCTGCCCTACAAGAGCTCCTGAAAGAAGCACTAAACAAGGAAAGGAACAACCAGTACCAGCCACTCCAAAAACACATCAAATGGTGAACACCATCGAGACACTGAAGAAAATGCATCAATTAACAGGCAAATCATCCAGCTAGCATCAAAATGTCAGGATCAAATTCACAAACAACAGTATTAACCTTAAATGTAAAGGGGCTAAATGCCCCAATCAAAAGACAGAGACTGGCAAATTGGATAAAAAGTCAAGACTGATTGGTGTGCTGTATTCAGGAAACCATCTCATGTGCAAGGACACATATAGGGTCAAAATAAAGGGATGTAGGAAGATTTATCAAGCAAATGGAGAGCAAAAAAAAAAAAAAAAAAAAAAAAAAAAAAAAAAAAAAAAAAAAAAAAAAAAAAAAAAAAAAAAAAAACAGGGGTTGCAATCCTAGTCTCTGATAAAATGGACTTTAAACCACCAAATATCAAAAGAGACAAAGAAGGGCATTACATAATGGTAAAAGGATCAACGCAACAAGAAGAGCTGATGATACTAAACATATATGCACCCAATAAAGGAGCACCCAGGTACATAAAGCAAGTTATTAGTGACCTACAAAGAGACTTAGACTCACACACAATAATAGTGGGAGACTTTAACACTCCATTGTCAATGTTAGACAGATCAATAAGGCAGAAAATTAACAAGGACATCCAGGACTTGAACTCAGAACTGGACCAAGCAGACCTAATAGACATGTACAGAAATTTTGACCCCAAATCCACAGAATATACATTCTTCTCAGCATCACATTGCACCTACTCCAAAAATGACCATATAATTGAAAGTAAATTACTCCTTAGCAAATGCAAAAGAACAAAACTCATAACAAACAATTTTTCAGACCACAGGGCATTCAAATTAGAACTCAGGATTAAAAAACTAACTCAGAACCACAAAACTTCATGGAAACTAAACAACTGGATCCTGAACGTCAACTGGATAAACAATGAAATGAAGGCAGAAATAAAGATGTTCTTTGAAACCAACAAGAACGAAGACACAACGTACCAGAATCTCTGGGACACATTAAAAGTAGTGTCTAGAGGAAAATTTATAGCAATAAATGCCCACATGAGAAGCAAGGAAAGATCTAAAATCAACAGTTTATCATCAAAATTGAAATAGCTAGAGGAGCAAGATCAAAAAAACCTCAAAAGTTAGCAGAGGATAAGAAATAACTAAGATTAGAGCAGAACTGAAGGAGATAGAGACACCAAAAACCCTTCAAAAATATCAATAAATCCAGGAGATAGTGTTTTGAAAAGATCAAAAAAATAGACTGCTAGCCATATTAATAAAAAAGAAAAGGGAGAAGAATCAAATAGATGCAATAAAAAATGATAAAGGGGGCATCACCACTGATTCCACAGAAATACAAAATATCACCAGAGATTACTACAAACAGCTCTATGCACATAAACCAGTAAACCTGGAGGAAATGGATAAATTCCTAGACACTTGCACCCTCCCAACCCTAAACCAGGAAGAAGTTGAAACCTTTAACAGACCAATAACAAGGGCTGAAGTTGAGGCAGCAATTAAAAGCCTACCACCCAAAAAAACTACAGGTCCAGATGGGTTCACAGCCGAATTCTACCAAACTTACAAAGAGGAGCTGGTACCATTCCTTATGAAACTATCCCAAACAATACAAAAAGAGGTAATCCTTCTGAAATCATTTTATGAGTCAAACATCATCCTGATACCAAAACCCAGCAGAGGCTCAACAAAAAAGAAAACTTCAGGCCAATATCCATGATGAACATAGATGCAAAAATCTTCAATAAAATACTGGCAAACCAATTGCAACAGCACATCAAAAAGCTTATCCATCACAATCAAGTAGTCTTCATCGCAGGGATGCAAGGCAGGTTCAACATATGGAAGTCTATAAACGTAATCCACCACATAAACAGAACCAAAGAAAAAAACCACGTGATTATCTCAACAGATGCAAAGAAGGAATTTGACAAAATTCAACAGCCCTTTATGCTAAAAACTCTCATTAAACTAGGTATCAAAGGAACATATCTTGAAACAATAAAAGCTATTTATGACAAACCTACAGCCAATATCATACTGAATGGGCAAAAACTGGAAGCATTTCCTTTGATATCTGGCACTAGGCAAGGATGCCCTCTCTCACCACTCCTATTCAATATAGTATTGGAAGTTCTAGCCAGAGCAGTTAGGCAAGAAAAATAAATAAATAAATAAAGGTATTCAGTTAGGAAAAGACGAAGTCAAGTTGTCTCTATTTGCAGATGACATGATTGTATATTTATAAGATGCCATCATCTCAGCCCAAAATCTCCTTAAACTGATAAGCAACTTCAGCAAAGTCTCAGCATAAAAAATCAATGTGCAGAAACCACAAGCATTTCTATACACCAGTAACAGACTAAAAGAGAGCCAAAACGTGAGCAAACTTCTATTCAGAATTGCTACAAAGAGAATAAAACACCTAGGAATACAACTAACAAAGGATGTAAAGGCCCTTTTCAAGGAGAATTACAAACCATGGCTCAAAGAAATAAGAGAGGACACAAACAGATAGAGAAATATTCCATGCTCATAGTTAGCAAGAATAAATATTGAGAAAACGGCCATACTGCCCAAAGTAATTTATGGATTCAATGCTATCCCTATCAAGCTACCAATGGCCTTCTTCACAGAACTGAAGAAAACCACCTTAAACTTCATATGGACCCAAAAGAGAGCCTGCATAGCTAAGACAATCCTAAGAAAAAAAAAAAAAAACACCACACACGAAGCTGGAGGCATCAGGTTACCTGATTTCAAACTATACTACAAGGCCATAGTAATCAAAACAGCATGGTACTGGTACCAAAACAGAGATATAGACCAATGAAACAGAACAGAGGCCTTGGAGGCAATGCCACACATCTACAACCATCTGATATTTGACAAACCTGACAATAACAAACAATGGAGAAAGGATTCCCTGTTTAATAAATGGTGTTGGGAAAACTGGCTAGCAGTGTGCAGAAAGCAGAAATGGGACCCCTTCCTGACACCTTACACGGAAATTAACTCCAGATAGATTAAAGGCATAAACTTAAGACCTAACACCATAAAAACCCTAGAAGAAAACCTAGGCAAAACCATCCAGGACATAGGCATAGGCAAGTACTTCATGACTAAAACACCAAAAGCATTGGCAACAAAAGCCAAAATAGACAAATGGGACCTAATTAAACTCCAGAACTTCTGCACAGAAAAAGAAACAATCACTAGAGTGAACCAGCAACCAACAGAATGGGAAAATATTTTTGCAATCTACCCATCAGACAAAGGGCTAATATTCAGAATCTACAAAGAACAAAAACAGATTTACAAGAAAAAAACAAACCCATCCAAAAGTAGGCAAAGGATATGAAGAGACACTTTTCAAAAGAAGACATATATGAGGCCAACAAACATATGAAAAAAATGCACATCACTGGTTATTAGAGAAATGCAAATCAAAACTACATTGAGATACCATCTCACGCCAGTTAGAATGGGGATCATTAAAAAATCTAGCCAGAACAGATGCTGGAGAGGATGTGGAGAAATAACCCTTTTACACTGTCAGTGGGAGGGTAAATTAGTACAACCATTGTGGAACACAGTGTGGCACTTGCTCAAGGACCTAGAAATAGAAATTCCGTTTGACCCAGCAATTGCATTACTGGGTATATACCCAAAGGATTATAAATTTTTCTATTATAAAGACACATGCACACGTATGTTTATAGTGGCACTGTTTACAATAGCAAAGACATGGAACCAACCCAAATGCCCATTGACGATAGACTGGACAAGGAAAATGTGGAAAAATTCCATAGACCATGGAATACTATGCAGCCATAAAAAATGATGAGTTTGTGTCCTTTGTAGGGACATGGATGAATCTGGAAGCCATCGTTCTCAGTAAACTGACACAAGAACAGAAAATCAAACACTGCATGTTCTCACTCATAGGCAGGTGATGAACAATGAGAACACATGGACACAGGGAGGGGAGCATCACACACTGGGTTCTGTTGGTGGGGGTCCAAGGGACAGAGGGATGGTGAGGAGGTGGGGGAGGGATAACGTGGGTAGAATGCCAGATGTAGGTGATGGGGGGATGGAGGCAGCAAACCACATTGCCATGTGTACCTATGGAATAATCCTGCATGATCTGCATATGTACTCCAGAACGTAAAGCACAATTAAAAAAGAAAATAAAAAAAAAAAAAAAAAAAAAAAAACAAGAAAAGTCTTTGTATTGTTAACCCATAAAACTAATCTTTGTTCATCCTTAATTCTAAATGTAAAGTTATAGAGAAATAAAAAGAAATAAGGCAAAAAAATTACTTTAAGAATATCAAAAAACATTTAAAGCCAAAAATACAGGTATTGATCTACTTACGACCTATGCAACTTAACGACCATTCGACTTTACGACCACAATCACTAGCCATGGCTGCCCCGCGTCTGGCAGCGCAAACATTGCCCAGCTGGGCGTACGACAGTGCAGACCAGCTTCCGGCAGCACTACCGTCTCCGCATGCACCATTTCAACTGTTATCCCAAACTCGGTACAGCAATTTGTGTTTTGTGTCTTGGATATTTTTCATCAAACCCCTCCCAATAAACTTTTTATACATTTTGAAGCAATGGACCCAAACATTGAACGATTTGCAAGGATTGAACGGATGGCGCACGATGTGTTTCGTCCATATCGTGAAATTTATGAAGAAAAAAAGAAACATACAATTCAGATAAAGCTCACCATGTTTATGAAAAAACCAACTCCGGTAACCCCACTGCTGCCTCAAATGACAACATCAACGATCTGCAGCCAAGCACCAGTGGCCAATAAAATGTTTCGTACATGTTTATATATTTTGATATGTTTTGCAATTGGGAAAATGTTTCCTATGGCATTTTTTACACCTGTATTTTGTATTTTTGTATGCACCAATATTTTGTAATTTTGTATGTTTTGCAAATATTAAACCAGTTGTGCTGGTAATGCAGTGTTTTACTTAAACCCGACGAATGTAAAAATAAGAAACAAAATGGTGTAGAGATGATACAAATGGCATAAAATGAACAAAGAAAATTATGATATATAACAATAATGAAAGAAAATTATGATAAAATATGACTTAAAGATTTTTATAACATCATTTCACAGTACTGTACATATAGCCTACTCAACTTACGACCAAATCATGTTACAACCAGTCTGTCGGAACCAATCGTGGTCGTAAGTCGAGCACTAGCTATAATGTCAAAGGATTTCTTAACCATGATCACAAAATAATAACTTATTTGGAATATATTAATTAATTTCACCATAATTTTTTCTTTAAAAGTTTACAAGGAACATAAAGAAACTAAATATTACTGATAATTTAGTATATATCAAAAAATTCTCACTCACAATGTAACTTTTGGTATTATTATGGAGTAGATTAGACATGTAAACATGTAAGAGTTTAAGTTCCATTTTTATTCTTAAAATAATAGACAATATAAACTTGTATAAGACAAATTTTATTCTATACTGTTATATTTTTAACAATCTGATTCATTTTTTAAAACACAGTACGGAAAATGAAGCAGTTTTTAATAGTTAGAAAATGAAGCTTCCTTCCATAACTGAGTATATATGACAAAGAAAAACAAAAAAATGTACCCCTAGCTTTTCCTCTGTAAATGAAGAGTAATTGAAAAAAAAATACTGCTTATAAACTAATTACATACTTTTCTAAGATACCATTTTTTAAAAAGTATAAGACCCATCTGGCTTGACATTTGCAAAATTCCTATAATTAAAGAGAAGGAAATAAACAGAGTGGAAGTTATTTGAGGTTTTGGTATGCTTTACTAACTTTTCTATGCTTCAACTATAGGAGTCTATAGAAATTATACTTTGCTGAAACTTAGGTGTAAAACTTTATGGGCCAAATGATGATTACTTGACTTTTAGCCTGCCTAACACAGCTTTGGTTTCTTCCATTGTTATAAACCTGACTGTTTATTTATCTCTCTTTTAGCTCAATGAGTCAAATATGGCTAAAGTCAGAAAATTGTAGGTCTTTAACCATTAAACTGCAAATAGAACTATTTTAGCTAATTTAATCTGAATCATTTCATTTGAAATATGTTTTAACTGACAAAATATATATTTCATGTGCTACTCTAGGTGCTAATATATAGCATGGATGGATACAGTGAGATTCTTGCTTTCATGAAGTATATTTGACAGTTCTTCCAAAGTTGTGGCACAAAGCACAGAAAGAGAAACACAAATTCCAGGATCAAGCCAAAACAGAGGTTTTCAGCACCTTCCTTCTGTCTCGGAAGAGATATATAATTGTCCTCCTAATTTTTCATTTAGTTTAAGCCACTTAATGCATTGAAATAATTCAAAAAAGGTGAGTTCACATTCTCCTTGTCATTGGAGTTAAAAGAATGACAAACAGGCCAGAGATTTTTGTCTCCTTCTGGCAAACCATAGAAATTCACGTGTGTAGTTTATGAATCACATATAGCATTATTTTAAGTTTTAGGTAAGAGATGCTTATGCAGGTTTTATATATGCCTGATAATATTTTAGATATGTTAAAAATATTGGCCCACTTAAATCTTTTAAAAACACTATAAAGTAGATATGGTTACTGTAAGAATTTTACATACAAAAATACGCAGGCACAGAGATGTTAAGTGCTTTGGCTGAGGACACACTGCCAGCATGCAGCAGAGCTAGGATTTGAATCTACACAGTTGGACTCCAGAGTCCATGTTCTTGACCACTACAAATGCTACCTATTTAAATGCTACATTTTCAAGGAGCTGTTTCTTGGAACCTCACGTGAACTTCTTGAGGAAATATCAAAGACTTTTTTTTTAGTTACTGGGAAAGACCCAATTTTTATAATACCTCAAAATTTGCCAAACTGGTAGACAGACCATATTGAGCAAAACTAATTCTGCAACTGTACTCTCTAACTAAAAATGCCATGTGATTCTTTCTTCTGCAAGCCATGGGAATATATATTTAATAGTTTACTGAGTCTTGGCAGGCCTTGAAAAGCTGTCAAAATCAAAGTATTTACATTCAGAAAAGCAGAGGGAGAACCACTACAAATAAATCCTTACACAAAACCAACAAGAACACTGGTGGAAAGTGGTCAAAATTAACTTTTTGAAACTTTTGAAATTAATCAATGGCTTGCAACAACCTCAGGGATATTTATTCAAGAAAAGTTGCTGAACCAAGGTAAGAACAGTGGAGTTTATGATGTTCTGATTTTACCTATTCCCATTCCCAACTCCCTAATTCTATAGTTTCCTTGAAAACTGGTAGCTGCCAATTAAAAAGAAAATAGATTGCAAACACTAATCTGAAAAACAGTTGTATTACAGGAACTGGAAGGAGTAGATGAGTTTGGACTTCCTAAAGAAGGCCTATTCACAGAGTATTGTTATTATTTGACTCGTTCTCACAGCTCCTTGGAAAAGCTTCATTTGCCAGATGTTATTATTTGACCTGATTTGGAGCTTACTCTGTGTGAAAATCCTGTTCTCAAGGAATTTGTTGAAAGATTCAAAGGCAGTTGTTTAACATCTCAACTTCCTAAAGCTGAAAATACTAGTTGGTACAAACAAGAGCATGGCCAAGACATAAAAGGAAGATCTGTGGAAAAAGATGTCCATGAGAGGCTTTGAAAAGTTCTGACATATTTCTTGTATTCCAGAAGACAGCAGACACATGCAGGGATATACACATGCTGAAAAACGGGTCTGAATCGATTATTGCTGGTTAAAATTGAGGCTTTGCAGAGGCAGACAAAAAAGACTAAGTCAGAATTTGGAACTGCTTCATTATATAAGGTATGTCCTAACACAAACATACAGAATCCCCTCAACAAAAGAAGTTAAGGCTATAATGCTTCAAATAATCTAATGAAATTTCTGACCATCTCACTCAGGTGGTCACTAAAACAACTGAGCAGATACTTCAGCAGCTACACAATACAAGGAATATAGGGCTTTACAGAATTCACCTAGGAAAGCACCAAGCAAATAAACAGTAGCAACAAAAACAATGACAAGAAGAAAATCAATAGCAATAAGCTATAAAGAAATGAGGACATCTGGATTTCGACCCTATAGTACCTAAAATGTCCAGTTTTCAATAAGAAAAATAAAAATATGAGGCAACAAAAGAAAAATGTTACCAATACACAAAACAAAAAAAAACAGCAACCAATAGGAATCATTCCTAATGGGTCCCAAGTGTTAGACTTACTAAATAAAGACTTTAAATCTTTTTTTTGAAGAGATTAAAAAATGATGTCTAAAAAATAAAGGGAAATATAACAATGATCTCTCACCAAGTAAATAATGTCAATAAAGAAAATATAAAAAATACCTAAAGAACAATTCAAATGTGAAAACATGCAATATCTAAAGTGAAAAATTCACTAGCAGGATTTAACAGCAGTTCTTCATTGGCAGAATAAAAAACCAATGAACTCGAAGATGGGTTAGTTGAGAACAGTCTGCAGAACAAAGATAAAACAGCTAAAGAACAGTAAGCAGAGCCTCAGAGACATGTGAGATATCATTAAGCAACCCAACATACACAGCATATGAGTGCAACAAAAATAAGAGAATAAGGTCAAAATGCAGAATAATAATTGAAAAAAGTATTGATGAAAACTTCTCAAATTTGATTTTAAAAAATTAGCTGGGCATGTTGGTGCATGTCTGTAGTCCTAGCTACTCAGGTGGCTGATCAGGGAGAATTGCTTGAGCCCAGGAGGTAGAGGCTGCAGTGAGCTGTGATAATGCCACTGCCCTCCAGCCTGGATGACAGAGACAATCCTAATGTTTTTATTAGCTTTTTTGTAGCAATAGGGTCTCACTATGTTGCCCAGCCTGGTCTCCAACCCCTGGGCTTAAAGGAGCCTTCTACCTCAGCCTTCCAAATGACTGGAACTACAGTCAGAAGGCACTATGCCTGGCTGGAAGAACTTTCTAACTCAATTCATGCTATAAGGCCAGAATTATTCTGATAAAAACTATTAAACGCACTATAAAAAGAAAAAGCTATTGACTAATATATGCCTTATGAACATAGATACAAAAATCTTCCACAAAAAAACTAGCAAACTAAGTTCTACAGCATATTAAAAACACTATACAGCATGGCCAAGTAGAATTTGTTTCAGAAAAACAAGAATGGTTCAACTTCTAGAAATCAATCAAAAATAATACACTACATTAAGAGGATTTGTGTTCCAAAATCTTTAAAATATTGCTGCAAGAAATTAAACAACACATAAATGAAAAGACATCCCATGTTCATGGATTAAAAAATATTTTTTAAGATGGCAGTGCTAGCCAAAATGATCAAAAATTTAGTGAACTCCTTATCAAAATCACAATGACTTGTTTTTTGCAGAAATGAAAAAGTTGTTTATAATAAAATTCATATGGATTTTTAACTAGAGATTGATTTCTAAACAATCTTGAAAAAGGAAAACAAATTTGGAAGAGTCACACTTTCCAATTAGGAAACTTACTATAAAGCTACAGTAATTGAAACAATGTGCAACTGGGATTAATATCAACATGTAGATCAATGGAATAACATTAAAAGTTTAGGAGAGAAAACATATATCTATGGTTGATTGATTTCTGACAAGAATACAAAGATCATTCTGTGGGGGGAAATTGTCTTGTCAATAAATAGTATTAGCAAAATTAGATAACCACATGAAGTGAGTTATTCTGGACCTCTGTCTCACACTATGTCCAAATATTAACTAAAAATTGATCAACAATCTAAATATAAAAGCCCATATTATAAAACTGATAAGGAATTTTTATTTAAAACATACAAATAACACTTAACAATAATAAAAAACAAAAATACCCCAATTGTAAAATGGACAATGGATTTGGATAGACAGTTACCCAAAAAAGATATAAGTAGCCAAGAGGGTAGGCTCAGTGTCTCACACCTGTAATGTCAGGACTCTGGGAAGCCCAGGTGGGAGAATCACTTGAGACCAAGAGCTTGAGGCCAGCCTGAGCAGCAACATGGCTAAGCCTCTCCTCTAAAGAAAAAAATAAAAAGTTAGGTATGTTAGTATGTGGTTGTATCCCAGTTACGAAGAGGCTGAGATAGGAAGGTTGCTTCACCCTAGCAGGTTAAGTCTGTAGTAAATTGTGATTGCACCACTGCACTCTAGCCTGGGCAATAAAGTAAAACCTTGTCTCAAAAAAAAA
>NW_016108045.1:249504-249968 GCF_001604975.1 Cebus imitator
AAAAAAAAAAAAAAAAAAAAGTGGTCTAGAAGTATATTAAAATATGCACAACATCAATACATAAGGAAAAGGTAAATCTAAACCAAAAAGAGACCTCACTTCATCCCCAATAGAAAGCCTAAAATTAATAAGTCAGAAATTATCCAAGTGTAGATAAGGATATGGAGAACTTGACACCCTCATACACTGCTTGTGGAAATGTAAAATGGTACAATCACTTTAGAAAATGATTTTCCATAATTTTGAACATCAAGTTATTCTATGACCCAGCAATTTCACTGACAGATATACATACAAGAAAATTGAAAAGTATGTCGATGTAAAAACTTGTACATGAAAGCTCACGTGAGCATTACAAATAATAATCATCATCATAGAGCTCCCAGTGAAAGCGCAGAGGGTGAGTGGACGCCGTGTTTTTATTGCCCACAGACTAGGAAATTCCCGGGCAGAGGTGCTCCACG
>NW_016108045.1:255668-266315 GCF_001604975.1 Cebus imitator
GAGGGGAGCACTACACACTGGGGTCAGTTGGGGAGGCATAGGGGAGGGACGGTGGGGGGTGGGGAGCTAGGGGGGGATAGCAGGGGGAGAAATGCCACATGTAGGTGATGGGGAGGAAGGCAGCAAATCACACTGCCATGTGTGTTCCTATGCAACAATTTTGCATGTTCTTCACATGTACCCCAAAACCTAAAATACAATAAAATAAATGGGAAAAAAAAATAATCATCATCATAAAGCAACTCAAATGCTTATCAATTGATGAATGAGTAAACAATTGTGGTAGAGTATACCCACAGAACGGAATATTCTTCTACCATAAAAATAAAGTACTGATACATGTTACAGTATGGATGAAACTTGAAAGAATGTAGTCAGCTAGGTGCAGTAGCCCACACCTGTAACCCTAGTATTCTGGGGGATTGCTTAAGCCAAAAATTCTGAGATCATCAACCTGGGCAACATAGCATGACCCCATCTCTATTAAAAATAAAAATGTCCAATAAAAGAAAATCTAAAGACAGGAAATAGATTAGTGGTTCCCTAAGACTGAGGAAAGGGCATAATGTGTGACTACTAAAGGGAGTGAGTTTTGTTTAGGGGAATGACAAAAATGTTCTAATATCAGATTATGGAGATGGTTGCCTAACTCTGTGAATATGCTAAAAATTATTTAATTTTACACTTTAAATAGGTGAATTTTATGATACTTAAATGGTATCCCAAAAAAAGTTATTTTTAAAAGCTTTTTCCTTCAGCTTTTACATTTTATTATCAGAATTTATCTTACTGTAAGAAAAGTCCATGAAAAGGGATTAATACCCAGACTATATAAAGAACTTTCACAACTCAACAACAACGACCCAATTAAAAAGTGGTAAATGATTTAAACAGGCCAAAAAAGATATACAAGTGACCAATAAACACATAGAGAAATGTTCAACATCATTAATCATTGAAAAAAAAATGCCAACTCAAAACTATAATATCACTTTACCTCCACTATAACAGCTACTATCAAAAAATTAAATTAAAATTTAAATAAAAACAAAATATAAAATGTTGTTGAAGATGTAGAAAAACTGCTAATGGGAATGTAAAATGGTACAGCCACTATGAAAAACAATTTAACAGTTCCTCGCAAAGTTAAACGCAGAATTGCTATATAATCCAGTAATTCCACTTCTAGGTATGTACCCAAAGGAATTACAAGCAGAGACTGAAAAACATACTTGTACACCAATGTTCACAGTAGCATTATTCACAATAGCCAAATGCTGAAAACAACCTGATTTTCCCTCAACAGTTTAAGGAGTAAATAAAATGTGAAACATATATACAATGGAATATTATTCAGCAATAAAAACAAATGAGGTTCTAATACACGCTACAACATAGTAGAGCCTTGAAGAGATTATGCTAAGTGAAATAAGACAGATACAAAAAGACAAATATTGTATTATTTCACTTACATGAAGTATCTAGAACACAAATTTTTACAGACAGAATATACATTAGAAATTACTGGGGATTTAGAGGTCAGGGCGTAGGAAGTTATTAGCTAATGGCTACAGAGTATCTACCTGAGAAAACAAAAAATTTTTAGAAGTAGTTAGTAGGTGAGGGTTACACAATATTGTGAATGTAATTAATGCCACAGAATTATAAACCACTAAAAAAATTTTAATGTAGTAAATTTCATGTTACGTGTATTTTACCGCAATAGGAAAAAATAATAAATAAATAAATTCTTCTCCAAGCTCTCCTGACCTCTTACACCATCATTCACTTAGTATATGTTCTAAAAGTTCTCCCACCTGTCTTGAAGAAATCCAGTTTCCCTTTAAAGTTATTTACACTTATTTGACCTTTGTGGGGGATGAAATTATGAAGTCTCCATTTTTACAATTTTTCTCTTACTTAAAATTTGTTACAAATAACAACTTTTGTCTGCCATCCAAAATCAGCACAAAGCATTTTAATCTCCTCTAGAGTTTCTTCTAGAATATCCTGTACTTTAGTATTTTTCCTACATCAGAAATGTTTCTTTGTCTGTGTTTGGACTTTTCCTTGTTTTTCTCAGGTTGGAGACAAACTAAAAAATGTATTTCAGGGAGAATGGGACACTGAATATATTGAGAAAGCTGTTTTTTCATGAAAATTAGTTATCTGTATGATTTTTTTTTACAGTATAGTGTGTATGGCTTTTTTTGTCTTTACTTACAACTTCCAATTCCCAATTTATTTTTGTTCCTAATTTGCAGTTCACATTTATTCTTGGGAAGTTATTGCAAGGAAGTAATCTGTCTCAAATTCTATTTTGTAACATCTAGTCACTGCTCTAAAGTTTCTTTCAATTTTTAATTCCATCTTGCTGAGTGCTGGCCACCTTCCTTGGTGTCTGCCAAGCACTTAATAAAAATGCCCACAATCCCATCGCTCAGGTCAGGCTTGCCATTTACCTCTCAGGGCTGCAGCAGAAATTAATGAGATCACTGTTCCAGTGCTCTTTGAAGACTTGCATTTTGGAAGAGCTATGCCAAAAGTCACAAAGGATTTGTAGTATGAATTGTTCATGAAAAATAAATTTTATAATTTTTAGTAAATATGAAGAACATTGGATATTCAAAAGAATGGACCCAGCTGTTGAAAAAATAAATGACAGTAGCCAAGGCTGGAATTCTCTTATGCTACAGAAAAATGCAGGGTTGATGAAGAATTGAAATAAAACGATTTGAAAGGTATAAATATCTCAAGAACAACTTTACACTATCACTTATGATATCTAAGGAAAAACAAAAATGAAAATTATACAGGAGTGCTAAAATTTGTGGTCAAACTCCATATGTAATTATACTCCCTGAATTTTTGTTATTGAATATTCAATTTTCTGTTATTGAATATTTATTTTTAATAATACTATCTAAGTATTCTTAGAATATTTTGAAAACACATATTAAGAAGAAAAAATTATCTATAACTCACAACAGAGTTTCACCAATTTGTCATTTTCTTTTATTTTTAAGCTATATATATTTTAAATGATGCTGAATAAATGCTATATTTTAAGTACTATATGCTAATATTCAAGGTATTTTCAATAACAGTATTTCATACTATATAAAAATATCAAAAAGATAAACATACAAATGAAGTTACACATTTCTAGCATTGCTGAATATTTTGATACAGTTAACTAAAAGTTTTTTAAATGTATTTCCAAGTTTTCTGTTCTTTTTTAAATATAATTATTTATTTTAATGACTTTATTACATAAGAATAAATGTTCATTATATAAACATCAGATAATGAAATGTATACAAATAAATTAAAAATTATAAATAATGCCACCAGAAACACTGCTGCTAATATTTTGTGTATATATGTTTGTGTGACATATAAATATACAGATAGAGACATAGGTATCTGTCTCTTTCTCTCTCTCTTTCTCTCTATACATATATATACGTATACACAGACATACACACAGTATATTTAATCACATATATATCAATATGTAATACAATTCATATAATACAATTAAATAATTCAAACTTAACAAAATTCAAACTTAAATGTGTTGGAACTTTAAATTATTCTGAGCCTTCAGAGGAGTATGGTTATTCAGCCTGAGTCACATGCCATGTGACTTCAATATCTGCCTTTTTTTTCCCTGTAAATTAGAAAGGCCAAGAGGCACCAGAAATAAGAACTCCCAAGATCACTGCCCTTCTTTACAAAGTAACAATCTTCCCTGCAATGTAGCAATCTGTAATTAATCAAATCACTGTGGCATATACACTGGTCATATACGGAAAATGTAATCCTGCTGTGTTGGGAAAAGCTGGAAAGGAGAAAGGACTTACAGAGTGCCTACATAAATTGGTTGTGAATAACATATAAACAAGGAAAAACAAACTGTGGAAGGCCGCAGGAGGCCTCTGAGGAGGAAGGTCTCTTCATGCCTCGTGTTCTGATGCAGGGTGACCTCAGCTCTGCTACCATAAATATTGTGCTCAAGGACAGGCAACCCCTTCGTAGCACTGTGATGTAGGCAGACTTGTAGGCTCCTTGTAAGGCCTGCGTTTGATCAGCTGTACATAGATAATAAGCTAAAGATAACCACATGTTCTTGTTTTGTGAAACTCCCAAACCACCACCTGTATCAATCCTTAGGATGACATAACAGTTTCGGCTCACTGATTCACTTCCAGCTCACTAATTCACTCCACCATCAATCCACCCCTACCCTATATATCAAATCGAGTGTAATCAATAAATAGTGTGGTTGATCAGAGCTCGGGGCCTTCACTGTTGTCTCCAGAGTAATAGTGATGGCCCCCTGGTCCCACTTTTTCTCTTAGTCTCTTTTTCTCATTCCTTTGTTGCCACGAAATTTGGGGTACCCACGGGTAATGTGGAGCTGGCTTCCTACACTGTTGAAACATCACTATCTTTGTCTTTATATGGGAAACCTTAACTTTTCCACTTTGTAACGCAAACCTCACTCATTTGGAGTCATTGTTTCTGGACAGGCAGCCTCAAAATTTGTGGTCAAACTCCATACGTAATCATACTCCCTGAATCTTATTATTTAAGGTTGACATTTTGGCAACCATGAAGGGACCTGACATGAATGTCTGGTAATCCTTGTCACTTTGCCAACAGCCAGAGCCTTGGTACCAGCATAAATAACTTCTGTTTATCCAACCTTTCTGGAGTCAGCAGAAATCTTTGGGAAAACCTTTCTCAAATCCCAATCCTCCCAGGCTCAGTTGAGGATTCAGACGGTATTCAAATTACACACATTTCTAACTCAATAGAGTTGGAATTGAAGCACTACTACAAGGTAGTAGCTTCATTTGCTATTCTCTAGAGATTCTGCAAATTGAGGATTTGTGATTTTCCCTTTTCTCTGATGTTAAGGTTTTGTTTGGAATCACTCCATAGAGTTTTTAAACCTTTTCTCACATTTCAAATTTTGGTCAGAGAAAGAAAACAGTTTCTCTCTGAAAAGAGGGAGCGAATCTTTGTGGCTTAAACAAAGATGAGTAATATTTGAAATTGGCTACATTCTGAGGCTCTGTTCAACTGACAAAACTAAACTTTCTTTATAAGTGACCGAAATACTAAGAGGTTCTCTATGAGAATAAGTTCTGAAGATAAGAGACACTGTTCCTCCTAACTGAAAGACTTAGCCACCTTAAGTGACTAAGACCTTATGGAAGTATTGGAGCTTATTACTCACAATGAAATGGTCTTACAGAAAATTCATTAAGAAAAGATAAACAAAATAGACTGCTAGCTAATAAAGATGAAAACACAGAAGAATCAAATAGATGCAATAAAAAATGATAAAGAGGCTATCACCACCAATCCCACAGAAATACAAACTACCATCAGAGAATACTATAAACACCTCTATGCAAATAAACCAGAAAATCTAGAAGAAATGGATAAATTGCTGGACACTTATACACCATCCCAAGAGTAAACCAGGAAGAAGTCGAACTCCTGAATAGACCTGAATTCCTGAATAACAAGGTCTGAAATTGAGGCAGCAATTGACACCCTACTAACCAAAATAAGTCTAGAACCAGACAGGCTCACAGCCGAATTTTAATAGAGGTACAAAGGGGAACTGGTACCATTCCTTCTAAAACTACTCCAAACAATAGAAAAAGAGGAAATTACCTCATTTTATGAGACCAACATCATCCTGATACCAAAACCTGGCAGACACACAACTAAAAAAGAAAATTTCTGGCCAATATCCTTGATGAACATCGAGGCAAAAATCTTCAATAAAATACTGGCAAACTGAATGCAACAGCACATCAAAAAACTTATCCAGCATGATCAAGTGGCTTCATCCCTGGGATGCAAGGCTGGTTGAACATACACAAATCAATAAACATAATCCATCACATAAACAGAACAAAAGATAAAAATCACATGTTATCTCAATAGATGCAGAAAAGACCTTTGATAAAATTCAGTAGCCCTTCATGCTAAAAACTCTCAATAAACTAGGTATTGATGGAATATATCTCAAAATAATAAGAGCTATTTATGACAAACCCACAGCCAATATTATACTGAATGGGCAAAAGCTGAAAGCATTCCCTTTGAACATTGGCACAAGACAAGGATGGCTTCTCTCACCACTCTCATTCAACACAGTATTGGAAGTTCTTGCTAGGGCCATAAGGCAAGAGAAAAAAAGAAAGGATATTCAATTAGTAAAAGAGGAAGTCAAATTGTCTCTATATTTAGAAGACCCCATTGTCTCAGCCCAAAATCTCTATAAACTAATAAGCAACTTCAGCAAAGTCTCAGGATACAAAATCAATGTGCAAAAATCACAAGCATTCCTATATACCAATAACAGACAAACAGAGAACCAAATCAAGAGCAAACACCCATTCACAATTGCTACAAAGAGAATAAAATACCCAGGAATACAACTAACAAAGGATGTAAAGGACCTCTTCAAGGAGAACTACAAACCACTGCTCAACAAAATAATAGAGGAAACAAANAAAAAAAAAAAAAACCTAGGAATACAACAAACAAGGGATGTAAAGAACCTCTCCAAGGAGAACTTCAAACCCCTGCTCAGGGAAATAAGAGGACAAAACAGACAGAAAAACATTCCATGCTCATAATTAGGAAGAATCAATATTGTCAAAATGGCCATATTGCCCAAAGTAATTTATAGATTCAATGCTATCCCCATCAAGGTACCAATGACTTTCTTCACAGAATTGGAAAAAAACACCTTAATCTTCATATGGAACCAGAAAACAGTCTGCATAGCCAAGAATATCCTAAGCACAAAAAAAAAAAAAAAAAAGCTGACTTCAAGCTATACTATAGGGCTACAGTAATCAAAACAGCATGGTACCGGTACCAAAACACAGACATAGATCAATGGAACAAAATGAGGCCTCATAAATAATGCCACATATCTATAACCATCTGATCTTTGACAAACCTGACAAAAACAAGGAACAGGGAAAGGATTCCCTATTTAATAAATGGTATTGTGAAAACTGGCTAGTCAAATGCAGAAATCTGAAACTGGATCCCTTACTTACATCTTATACAAAAATTAACACAAGATAGCTTAAAGATTTAAACGTAAGACCTAAAATTACAAAAACCCTAGGAGAAAACCTAGGCAATACCATTCAAGACATAGGCATGGGCAAGGACTTCATGACTAATATACCAAAAGCAATGACAACAGAAGGCAAAAAAGACAAATGAGATCTAATTAAACTAAAGAGCTTCTGCACAGCAAAACTACTGTTAGAGTGAACAGGCAACCAACAGAATGGGAGACAATTTTTGCAATCTACCCATCTGACTAAGAGCTAATAGCCAGAATCTACAAAGAACTTACTCAAATTAAAAAAAAAATCATAAAGTGGGTGAAGGATATGGACAGACATTTCTCAAAAAAAGAGATTTATGCAGCCAGCAAACATATGAAAAAAAGTTCATCATCACTGGTTTTAGAGAAATGCAAATCAAAACCACAGTGGGATACCATCTCATGCCAGTTAGAATAGTGATCATTAAAAAATCAGGAGACAATAGATGCTGGAGAGGATGTAGAGAAATAAGAATGCTTTTACACTGTTGGTGGAAGTGTAAATTATTTCAACCATTGTGGAAGACAGTGTGGTGATTCCTCATGGATCTAGAACTAGAAATACCATTTGACCCAGTAATCCCATTACTGGGTACATGCCAAAGGATTATAAATTATTATAAAAACACAGGCACACATGTTTATTGCAGCACCACAATAGCAAAGACTTGAAACCCACCCAAATGCCCATCAGTGACAGACTGGATAAAGAAAATGTGGCACATATACACCATGGAATACAATGCAGACATAAAAAAGGATGAGTTTATGTCCTTTGCAGGGACATGGATAAAGCTGGAAACCATCATTCTCAGCAAACTGACATAAGAACAGAAAACCAAACACCACATGTTCTCACTCATAAATGTATGTTGAACAATGAGAACATATGGACACAGGGAGAACATCTGTTGTGGGGTGGGAGGCTAGGGGAGGAATAGCATTAGGAGAAATACCTAATGTAGATGATGGGATGATGGATACAGCAAACCACCATGACACATGTATAACTATAACCTTGGCAATGCACAATCCTCCAAATAGATTATTATGTATATATGTTTATGTATAACAAAGTGCATGTTCTGCACATGTACCCTAGAACTTAAAGTATAATAAAAAAAATTAAAAAAAAAACTGAATACCTTGTTTAATCTTGTAGGCACACCTAAAGGTTGATCACCTGGTACCTTAAGCATCCATCAAGGCACATAAAAAGAAAGGAGTTACTTCAAGGTGAAATATTGAGCAGCTATTCTGATAAGCAGCACACTTAATCCAAAGAAACTCTCACTATGTCTTTTTGGTCATTGAAAAGGAAAGTCTAAATTATGGGCAATCATACTTCTAAAACTGAATCTTCTTCCTTGAGGAGACAGCCATCATTGGAAACACCAGCTGGATTCCTGTTAAATACTCATGGCACCTTGTCATCCATATAAGGTCAGAAAAAATGGTCTCATATAAATTTCAAAGACCCCAAATTACATTGGTCACAAAGGGATACTTTTAAATAAGTGAATTAGTTTATCTGTGTGCTCAATGAGAAAAAAAAAAAAAACTCTAAAATAAAACAAGATAACTGGAGGAGCTATTTTCAGTGGTACTTGAAAGCATTTAAAAGAGGTTCTGATAAAGTCATTTCTTTGGACGAGGAAAAGGCTGTCTAAAACAGTGTATAAATTGAAAAACGCTGCCAAAATTCCTCTTCCTTCTTTGTCTTCTCCTTCCCTTTTGTTAGAATTTCCTTGTCTGCATTTACCTCCCCTTTCTCCTCTTTCTTCTTCTGCTGTTCTGGCTCCATTTCAGGAAAATCCTGTGTCCAGTAGAGGAGAACTTGCCTTAGTTTATCAACTATGGCTAAAAGTAGAACCCAAAGGCATCATTAAAGAATTGTTGGATCTGTTTTAGAATTTCAGTGGATTTTCTACAGAATTCAAATTCAACATTCAAACTTGTTACCCCAGATTCTCTGATTTTTATCAATTGGTTCACATGTAAATGTCAGACAACAAAGCCAAGGATTGGCTAATGTTAGAGACAGAATGCTTTTCCACAAGGAAAAAATAGCATTTAGACAAAAAGTTTTCTTAGCAAGGCAATTTTATGTTCCGTAGAAAGGGTGCTCCCGTTAGTCATCTTGCCATGAGAGTACAATGAACAAAGGAAAGGCAGGTATATTTATTCCTTACACATTGGGTCCTTACTGCTGTGTCCAATCTCTGTTGGTTGGAGCCAGACCTCACAATCAAAATTGAACCCGATTGCCTAATAACTTAAAACTTTTCTAAATAGGTAATGGCAATGGAGAACAAAGGAAAAGAGGAAGTCCAAATAAGGAAGGGGTATAGGCCGCAAGCTGGGACATGACTGTGAGCATATCCAGCACAGATATCTTGGTTAAAGTACAAAGACATAGAATCTACAATGTGTCTGTCAGCATGTCTAACAGTTACATTGGATAGGGCTTAACAAAGAGTTATTAGCAAAAGGCAAGAAGTCTTTAAAGAGAGTTAACCTTTAAAACAAATTATTATTTCTAACATTTATGACTGTTATTCTTTAACAAGAAGGAAAACTTTAAGAGGAACCCTTTTGCTTTCTACAGATAGCAAAGGCAAACTGCAGGCATATTATAGAGGACTTCTAAGAATTTTCTGAAACAGACTGTGAATGGGCCCACAATACTTCCCAATCTTTACTAGATGTTATCCCGTTAGTTTTCCAAAGAGTAGTGATTAGAATAAAAAACAACAATGACACCACAATCTTGATAAGCCTGTAATGTCACACTGTGAAAGATTTGAAAAATTATTTAAACAATATTCAGGCCTATTAGAAGAAAAGTATAGTAATCACTAAAATTATAATTTCCTTAACTTAAACTTTATAAGTATATTAGATTGAGAATTTTAAGTGGATTAGATTAAGAATAATTAAGAGACAGGGCCTCAGTTGAGCTTCCTCTTAAGCTCATGATCTAATTAATTTTGTGGATCAGTGACCTGTACTCCAACCAAACAAGAAAAAGAAAAGGAAAACTAAACAGAAAGGAAAAGCAAATAAGATCATGAGCTTACCACTAAATTGGTCAACCCATTTGTAAGCCTTAAACATCCTAATAAGTTCTAAAACCAACCTAACCTCCCACTTTGTAATCACGGCAAAAGGCCTGGCCATTTTTAAAAGAACTGTAAAAGATTAAAATGTAAAGAACAGTTACAGGCCAAAATAAAAGAATTATAGAGATACTCTGAGAACTTCAAAGGTACTAATAGCTTAGAGGAAATGAATATTAATTTAAATGATGGACAAACATATGCTATTATTGACATTGAAGCTACATTATCAGTGGTAAATCCCACCTTATTGCAAGGTCCCATTCCTCAGAGTAAAAAAAAAAAAAAAAATACAAATCGTAGGTATAACAAATATTCCTATATAAGTATATAAACGTAAATCTATTGTTTTACAGTTGGTTCCTCTAC